>NW_028186402.1:140712-444229 GCF_003343005.1 Rhea americana
TAAGCTCTGGACTGGGTCTTCATCCACCCCTAGGCAGAGCTCAATACATTCCAGTTGCTCTCTCGCATAGACAGCAACTCCACCACCTCTCCTTCCTGGYCTGTCTTTCCTAAAAAGCACATAGCCRTCCATGACARYATTCCAGTCATGTGAGCTATCCCACCATGTCTCTGCAATTGCAGTGAGATCGTGGTCCTGCGACTGCACACAGATCTCCAGTTCCTCCTGTTTATTCCCCATGCTGCATGCATTGGTATATAGGGATTTCAGAGAGGTAGTTGTGTATGTCATGTGGGAGGAGGTCAGCAAAAACACACTTATCTAGTAGTAAACCAGAYTTTTTCAGTCTAGGTGTCTGCACAGTCTGCTTTTTCTGTGAGTGAGTGGTTTTTTTATCCCTGTTCAGTAGATGGGTGACTTGACCTTTGGTAAAGAAATCAGACCACTGTGCTTGCTAGTGGRTCCAGGGTGACACAAAAGCTATTTTTAGTCAATGCTTTTCTCATTTTGTTTTTAGTTATTGGTACATAAGTGAAGGGGACCTTTGGGRTTTGACTGACTTGCTTGATATCTCTTTTCAAGCACAGTTCACCAATATAAACATATACATTTAAAAACAAATTTAAAAAAATCCCAAAACATTCCCTGTGGGTGTATGCACCTTCATGCCTGCACTGAACCTACTAGTAAGCTCCCAAGCTGTTGTGGCACTGGTGGTCTGCGCAGGAACAGGCAATGGATACAAGCTTTCACTTGTCTTTAATTTGTTGCTTCCAAATACTGCTGTCAGATTCTCACAGTTTGCAGGATTTGCATCAATTTTCTTTTAGCTGCTGGAAACAACAGCAGCTACTGCATGCTGCACAGGGGTGATAARCTGATCCAGATTACATTTTGGCAAAATTCACTCTTGGTAAAATCAGTAAACATGCAAACAGGAGCCTAGGCCTTGGCTGTAGATACATTGATCCTTTTCAGCGGACAGTGTAGAAGCAGTCAGGCCACACAGTGGACAGGCCATTAGGAGGGGCTTTGAGAATTCTTCGTCAGGGAATGACCTATAGACCATATGTATGCCACAATTGCCTGTCACACACTTCACTGGAAGAAGACCCACATCACTGATTGACTCCTTCATGACTGAGGCACTTATCTGTCATGGACACCAAAGGAGAACTGAGGATCTGTAGATCCAGTGTGAAGGAAAGAGAAAGTGAAGGATGTAGGAGGTTGGACACAAGGAGAAGAGAGCAAAAGGGGTCTAGGAAAAGAAGGGAAATGTAGAGAAATGGCATTAGGGAAACAGGGAGCCATATCACAGTCTTCTTCCACTCCCTTTGTTGCACCCTGTCTCCCCTCAAACTTTCTCCCTCAGTTTGGCTCTTAAAAGTGAGTTTAAAGAGCTCTTCTTAAGAGATTAGAAAAATCATTGTGAATTTGTAACCCCAGACCAGGTTTTCTCTCTACCTTTGTCATACCTTTTGATATCAAAAAGGAAAACCAGCTCCAGAAGACAGGAGACTTGGGTTAAGATGACATACAAAGGGACTCCTGCTGGAAAATAACAGTAGAAAAGAAACTGGTGCTCTAATGAGTCTGTGAACTGCTGACAACAACATTGTTCAGGCACTGCTATAAACCATGTGCTGTTCTTGCCAGCCATACTATTAGTGGATAAAGTCCACATTTGTCTGATCAATTGAATTAAAAATCTAATCCAGAAAGACAGAATGCTAAGACTTTTCATTAAAAGGTAACTGCAGCTGTGCATTACTCCAACCTAAATGGAAAAAGAAAAGCAGGACAAGGCAACAGTCAGGATCCATTCCTTGCACCCAAAGACTGTAGTTTTCTATTAATCACAAAGGTAATAAATACTCTTGGGATGCCTGACTCAAAGGCATTCACAAAAATACTGTCCAGTTACTAAAATGCCACTGTCTTTATCACAAAAAATTACTAAGGAGTATGAAGTTTCTACTCTGAGGGCCCAGCAGTGCCTGTCTCTTGGCCAAGTGGAGSAGCTCTCTCCTGGTTAGAATCCCTGCAGGTGACAACCCTGTGCTTGGGAGCCTTGGCAGGCTGCTCTTTTATATGCTAGCTTTGTGCTCTATTGCACATACAACATGCCCACATGCTGGTATGCACATACAACATGCAAAGGTACACGACCCTTATGCAGGCAGGGAATACCTGGCATTTAGGCCTTCACGTTGGGAGAACTTGCTCTGGTAGTTATTACTTCTTACTGTCTGTGGTGCTACTGAGCAGCTTGCAGCCTATGCTTGCTTAGCAGTCCTGCACGCCTATGTTTATATCTCCATTTTTAGTGCACAAAGGTATTGCAGATGCATTTGAGCAACATACAAAACCATCTTCGCAATGTGACATGAATGGGGATTTAGCTGTACATCATATGAACACCAAATGCTTTATATGGAATCCAGACTGGCTAGCTGGACCTAAAAAGAATCTCAAAATGCTGAATAATTGGTTCTCCTTTCCCAGATGAGACTCACCATCACCAACATCATCTGCTATGTGTTTGCTCAGAACATCTTTGGAAAGACTACAGTGATGGAGATTTCACAGCTTCACCTTATTCTGATCTTCTTATTCTGCTAAATGTTCTTTTTTTTTTTTTTTTTTTTTGCTAATATCTAACTCAAAATCTTTTGCAAACTGTAAATCCATGCTCAAAACGTAGGTTTCTTATCTTTCTTTGACTACATGTTGGTGGAAAAAAGTTATATTATTGTGAGGCAAAACAAAAATCTACAAATTGGAACAGAAAGCCTGAAACAAAGCACTGTGAATGGTAGGAGCCTTCATGCAGTATGTCAAAAGTGATGCATTTTCCTGTTTCCACCTGGAAGAAGTTTCAGGTTCCCCAAGAAAGGGGAGAGACAAATGGTATTTACAGTAAGAATGGGAATTTCCTACAGGAATCAACAAAATACACAGTTTGTCCTGGAGGAGCCATTTCCTTCTGGCAGGATCTCGATTGTTATTCTGGGGGATCTTCCACTTGTCAGTCATAACTGGCATCAATCTATGCATGTCTGTATTTTTCTGTCTGTTACACGTTCTCACAAGTACCGCTGGGGTTATGGACATCAGTGTAGGATTRTGTCTTGGAAGAAAAAGCCATGATGTTATAAAGGCCTTTAGGGGGAGGAGATTTCTCCATTAAAGAATGTCTTTGCTATACATTTGTTTTTCTTTCTACAGTGGTCTTTGAAAGAGCAMTTGCAACTTAAATGCCAGTTCAGACTTGCCACTACAGACTTGCTGTAGTGATGATATAATGTGACTGAATGTCCATTTTCAAGGAAAATGCACAAACTGAGATGCATGCTCTGAATATGGCTCAACTAAAATGCTTTCTTTGAAATTGTCACTTAGATACTCACCAGTAATTTCTCATTTCCAGATGTGTGACTAAAAGTACACATACAAGGTTTACAGTTTGTGCAGTTTGCTGTTAAAAGAAGGTCTAGTTCTATTTCATCTCTATATCTGCCAACAATGGCATTTSCTTGGCAGAGAGATTTACTACAAAKGYTAAATAGTTTGTRTACAGTRCATTGTGTGACCTATACCACAAGGATTTTTTTTCCATTTGGGCTAATCTGGAGTGCTTGTAACAGGTTGAGACCTGCTGACAGCTCTCATTTTTAGGGGCAAGTCCTCTGCTCTTATGACAATGACATTTCCTCAATCGAACCAAAAGTCTTGGGTGAACAGGTGGCCACTATTTTCCTATGTGAGATGGCTACATCAGATGATGCTATGCATACTGCTCCTCACCTAGAAGTGGCTCCCTGGGTCTCCAAGAGTCCTGGAAATCATTTTGTGARTTTTCATATCCTTGAGCTCATTTACTGGGGTTAGATATGGGAGTCCTCTGACTTGCTTTCACTGGGAAAGAGGGTCAGATCAAAGATCTCAAGAGAGAAGATGAGCTATGTTTAAATGGTAGAATCTAGGGCTGCTTCTTGGCTCAGGAAGCAATTGGATATCCTCAAGGATATCCTGACTTAATGTTGAAACAAGATTCAGGTAGGTACTGCCTCTCTTCCTCAGTGGGTGTACTTTGAAGAAAACTCATCTCTGTGGGCAAGAACAGGGACATAGTGCACTCCAGAGAACGGGGCACCAGAACTGCGGAGTGATCTGGTGAGCATTTTCGTCTTCAGGTCAGGTGTATCAACATTTTTTAGGTGTGTGTGATACTGGAGTCAGTCACAATATAACCTTATTCTATTCTATTAGATTTACTTTCCAGGTACGTTCTGGTGGACAGAGAAGGCCTTGAGTATGAACTACTATTGTTTTCTTGAGCTCAGGTGTCTGAAACATGCTTGGCTGATGTTTCACTTCCTTTTCCTAAGGAAGTTTTTGTGACCAAGTGGATCCTTTATGCACTGCTTCCTACCTGACTAGATAACAGAGCCATGAGCCCTACTACTATTATCTGTCTAGCTCTGTAGTTTCCTCATTAGTCCTCATGTATTATTTTAAGATGGCAAAATAGGTCACCATTTTCATCAACTCTAGAACAGCCAGGAAGCTAATGTGCTAATTTACTTATTTTTCTCTCCTTGTTTCCTGATGCTTTTCTGCCTCTTCTTTCCCATCCCTAAACAGCGTACTTGATTTCTGATTACTCTTACACTTCTGGCACCATGTTGAAAGAGATACAAGAGTACAACTTGCTTCTTCATATACTACATTCTTTCATTAAGTGATTCCTGAAAGTAAGATTTTCTCCCTACAAATAGATGAGAGAGATGTGCAGATACCATTGAAAGAGAAAAAAAGAGAATTCTACCTGCTAATAGTGACAGTATTACTCTTTGAAGAGTCAGTATAGCATTTAAGTGTACAGTGCTTCATTTCACCATGTATATATATTGTCATATGTATATATAACTTCTAATTTTACTGTTATCAATCATTAAGTAGCTGTAAATCTCCTGCTGTGTCTGAATCCTGAATAATGTATATCTGCACGTTTGCATCGTTCTTCCCTCCCTTCCCCTTTCAGCAAGTGCTACAGAAACACAGCTATGTAAGTCAACTTAAAATTTGTAAGTTCAAACTTACGAGTATGTAAATCATCTTTGATTAAGTGTTTCAGCACTATCAAATCTTTGGATTTAGAATCCATATTCTTTAAAAATGAGCAATTGCTGAAGATCYTGTCTTCGGTCACAGAAGGAGGATGAGGTAGTGCAGGTGACTCCTTATGAACTTCTCAAAAACAAATTTGAGAAAGAAAGTTTCTGGTTTCTGTTTTTGTTTTTAAAGCATGAGGAACCCACTGACGCACACTCTTTAGATATGCTTATACTTTAGAATATAGCATGCTGCCAAAAGGAAAAAAAAAGTGCATCTCTGCCTGCAGATACTCATTGCATTTAATGAGTCATCTAATCAAATGTCAAAGCAGAAGCTTGAAATYGAACTATACTGGAACGCAGAGGAGGGGCCTTCTTGTAGCAGTCACTACTAGCACAGAAACTTGATATGACATTTCAGAATCTAAAGTCTTATTCCTTTTGTACAAATAGCCAGCTCCCACTACCACTCTCTGGAATGAAGTTCACATTTTGTGTCTTTTCCTTCTCCTGACACATCCTCTTATTGCTTTTAATACAGAGTTTACAGGGCCTTCCAGAAAAATAGCTTCACCCTAGAGCAAAACTCTCATTTTTCTACAAAGAAATTAGAATTTTGATATTTGATGTAAACCCATATTTTTAGTATAAGCTTAAAGTGGGATTATTGATAACTGGCCTTCTAAATAATTGTTGAAATGTTTAAAGAGAGTCTCAGGTGTGAAATAACTTTCTTCTCATCCTGTTGCATGCCCATAGGCACTTAGTACTACTAACACATATATGAGACATAAGACACAGATGTGAGTATGCAGTTCATTTTTGTCTACTTTTCAGTAACACACTTCTCTATAAAGAGCACTTAGTCTGCTGTGTGATGAAAATTATCAGAACCACTTTCATCAGCTCAGAGTGGGAGAGTGACCTTTAAAGCCAATCATAATTTTTCCAACAAAACTTTTATTCTTTGAAATTTAAAAAACGCTTTTTCACAAAACAAAACCTTGGAGGGAGGAGGTCAATATTTTCAGAAGAGAGATAGAGGAAAAGAAGCTATACTAATCTCCTGGGTGATATTCAAACAACCATTTCCCTATACCCTGATGACTTACAGTCATCTAAAGCTCCAGGTGTTTTTGATTCAAAATAAACAGAGTTTACATGTTGATGCTGGAACAGGCATTCTCCTCCTACTGCAGCTGCCTGGTCAACTGACTTCACCAAGTTGCTTGCATACATGAAGTGGTGTGTCAAAGAAGATGAAGTGGTGGAAATGCCATTTTTTTAATTAGTGTGATTAAAGTAGTTTTCAGGAAGCAAATAACTTAGCTATAGGCACTCCTTAAACCCCTGAAGGGTTGACACAAAGGTCTTCTGTTAMGGGAGTCAGATATGGGGGACTCTAAAAACCCAGGAGATTTCACCCTCCCCATTAACTAAGGCTGAATTTGGTCAAGTCTAAAACCCCCAGAGTTCTTCCAGTCCCAGTCCTCAGCAGCTGCTGAGGTACCGACTCAAACATCAAATGCAAATATCACTCAAATAAACATGAACAGCATAGATAGCCTGGTCCTGTTTCTTGTTTGGCTGATGAGGGTATGAGCTCACTAGTGGTCTCACATACAGAGACATGGATCCCTCCAGGAGCTAGACACTCAAAGCCTGATACTTGCTGGCCCCCAGACCTATGGGCCCCTATGACCTGTGGTCCTATATTCAGTTGCTGACTCTCAGACATCTGAACCTCCTCACAAGATAGTCCAGTTTGAAGTTCATTGATAGCCACACAGACACATACATAGATTAGAGAGTAAACTAGGTGTAGGACTTGGCCAAACATATGTATAGGATAGCAGCTTGTTTATCCATGACTGGCCCTGTTTATGTCCCCGACTCTCCATTGTCCCACTCTTGCTCCTTCCTGCTCCAGTGTGAATCCACCATTTCTCCTCCTTTTCTTCTTCCCMATAATGTTCCATAATGTCTTACATGTTCCCACAGTCCCCTTAAAACRTCCCATAATAATTTTTACATAATCCCACAAATATCTCAAGTATTCCATAGTAAATTTGCATTTACAGTGAGATCCATGCTAATCTTCTTTCCTCCCTTCTTCTGTGCTACAAAGTTCAGGTATCACCTCCTCAAGGCTAGACTTGAGTCATCCCTTCWATAGCTTGTTGGTGAGTAACCTGAGAGTCCTTGATTCTGTCTCTATTATCTCTGTCTCCTTAGGGCTTGTGTATCTAGGCTTTTAATTAATACTTTTCATAGAATCATAGAATCAGTAAGGTTGGAAGGGACCTCTGGAGATCATCTAGTCCAACCTCCCTGCTCAGCAGGGGCACCTAGAGCATSKTAGACAGGGTTGCATCCMGGTAGGCCTTGAATATCTCCAGAGAAGRAGACTCCACAACCTCTCTGGGCAACCTGGTCCAGTGCTCTGTCACTCTCACAGGGAAGAAATTCCCCCTCAAGTTCAGGCAGAACTTCCTGTGGTTTTCCCGATATCTTCACAAGTGGATATCCTTACATTTCATATATCCTTACATATTCCTTCACACTAGAGCAGCTCCTATCTCATTGTGCCACAGATTCAGTCTTAGTCTTACTTAGTTTATCTTTGACTCCTTAGATATTACCTTTTTTTTATTATTTTTATAGCTTAATTTCTATGGGAGAAATGGAGAGTAACCCAAACCTGTGATGAAGGTGCCTATTTGGATTATCATGCCTGTATGTTCCAGACACCCTCAAGCTAAGGATAACCTAGCATCGTGATCACTCTGAATCTGCGCAAGTATACCAGCTTCCAGATTAATGTACAAAAGCTTTTATGMTATTGCATCTTTCTCCTTCTCTTCTGTTAAAAATCCTCCTCAGAAAGGTCTCACTGTTTTTAATCYTACGTAGCCAGTGGTGCCCATAGTACTGCTTTGAGTCAGGTGCATGTTAATACATACTCTGTGGCTTTTTTTTCTTTCCCTGCTGGTTGGTTCTGGGTGACCTTGTTATTCAGCATCATGGATTAGCTTGTAGAAGTACTTAGGTACTCTATACAGTCAGTGTACRGAAGTAAACTCTTCATTTAGATGCTTTTAAAAAGACTGGCATCTCTTCAGGGAGTGTGTAGGGCAGCTTGGTCCCTCACTTGAGCCCTCTGAATCACCATTTTTAAAAGTGCGATAGGTAAATCAGGTACCAGAAGCATTTAGGTCTGAAAGCAGCTCCCACTTCCCATTTTGCAATTTTCTTGTAGACACATGGGTCAAGAGAGGCTCACTYTTGAGACAAAAAACCATAGGAACAAAAGGTTTCTTTGATTTGGTTACTCATCAAACTACTTGCTGCTTTAAGTATTTGCCTTTTTTGATTTAAAAAAAATGAGAAAGTCAAAGTAATCATTCTTTAGGCAACACAGGAATACAGCTTCTCCTTTTTGTTAGAAAAACAACATAAATGATTTTTTTCATGTCCTTCAAATGTTTTTACCATGAAATACTCATTCTTTTTTAATGCATCAGTTGTGTTTTTCTCACACCATCCCTCCCAACTTCTCATGAAGACATAGTGGAGAAATGGGACGATGTCTTGATATTTTTATACAATGTTTTCTGTGCACAKATTTCCACATGAAGATTAAGGATAACTGTCTCAACAGATGAAACATCTGTGGCTAGAAGTAGAAAGTATGTAAACAGTAAGATTAGGTACTCAGGTAGTATTTTTAGCACTTGAAAAGTTTAAAGGAAGACTATGTTCTTCCTTCTATTCATTCTAAACTGAATAGAAGCTATAATTTTGTTGTGAGAAATCCTKAATGACATTATATCATGTTATGAAGAGCAAATACTGTTATTATTTTTTTCTTAAAGGCTATTACTAGCTTTGTGTATTGTGATCTGKGAACTCACCTCCAGCTTAGATGAGCACTTTACCTGCTAGCTCACACTTCCTCACAGTCTATACCAAGGAGAAATTCAGTTCTATCTTTTTAGATGTATCTACACAGTATTTGAAAGCTTCACAGCCAGTTCATGACTTCATCAGCAAAAAAAGCTGTGAAGTACTGTTCCAGGTTTACAGAAAAAAATCTGGTCAAATCAACACGACCGTCGGGTCATGATATCCAGTTTGTGTGACCACAAATCTACCTCCTCTCAGCAAATCATCCTTCCTACAGTGCTTTGTAGAAGGACTTACATGTTTGTTTCTCTTTGAGTAAATAAAAAGAGCTCGAGTCCACTCTTCAGTCGGGAGGCTATATGGCACAGCACAACTTGGCTTTAGAAAAGGGTAGCCGCATCCATACAATCTATTGAGAAAAGTCCCCGGCCTATGCTACCTCCATTCCCACACATTGTTTAACGAAATGGCAACTGTCACAGGCCAAAATCATGCCAAGGAGCACACTACCAACTGAGCAACACAGAGGATCACATGCCAGGCTTGTTTAGTTTATGAGTACGGCTATAGCCACATGGTATCATACTGAGGTTCTATAGAGGTGAACAATTTCCAGAAAAATTGGAAAGGTAGMTTTCTTTTTTTCTAAGGGAATGGTCTTGCTTTTTTAATCTATGTACAATGTGTACAGATGTCATGATTATGACCACAAAGTAATGTATAAGTAGTAATGGTGAGTGCTGACTAAAGCATAATTACTGCAAGGATTACGAGAGGATTACAATAGCACTGGGGATTGGCAACATTCTCTTTAGTCTTGCAACTTAGTAAATAAGTGGTCATTTGTACTTGTCGCACTGTGCACTTTTGATGTTGTCACCTGAGATCTGATTGTCAACTCTGTGGTGCTTGTATCAGGCTGCATTTGCTACCTATGAAGCACAAAGCTCCCACTCCGTGTAAAAATGTAAGCTCTTGTTTTCAGAAGCTGAGAGCACCACTCACTGTAAAAAGACTAGAACSACAATATCCACTGGTTTGGTGCCACAGCTACAAATTATGAATATTTTTTAGTCAACACTTCCAGACTGGAATGCTAACAAGCAAGGGCAATTTCTCCCATTCATTCACTGTAGGTGTTAATGTAGAAAGACTTGTTTATATGTATTTAGTGCTCAATGAAGAGAAGCTTTTAATCCATATGCAGAAAATATTTAGTGTCTTACTATGTTTTAAGTGCTACTTATGCTGGTTTAAGCTTTAAAAGGAATCAGTGATTTTGGCCACCAATAGATATCTTACTGTAAGTCTGATTTTCTCAACTCACAGCATGGGCTGAAAGTCTTTGCTAACAACACCATGCCTCAGAGCAAACTTCAGAAAAAGCCTGAAGAACAGCATGCACTCGGATTTTCCCAGCCACACGAATGGCTGCTGAAAGCCTACAGACCGCCAATTCAAGGGTGCCTAGTAGCAAACCAAGCCACTAAACTCTTTTAGGTCTCAAGATAATTCATTTTCTAGGTGCACCCCCCCACACACACACACACACATATTTCAGGTTTGCTGGCAGTGCAGTCACCAAATGTTTCTTGAGACTTCCGAGTGCCTGGTTCAGACTCACCTTCTTGGGCATCTGCCACTAGTTCAACAGTTTGATATTTCCTTTCTTCTTTCTAAACTCTTCTCTGTGCACAAGTACTCTACTCCTTCCTCCCAGGGAGAGCTGGAACAGGTTCAACATGCTGTAATTGCCCAGAGGCTAATTTCTAGAGCCTCCTAGTTGGTGCTTGTCTTTGTTTCATTACTTTCATATGTTGTTTTTACAAAGAAAGCAAGAACAATGAATTGAACTCCTCATACACTGACTGTTCTTCTTCTGTCCCAGACCCCTTTACTTTGTTGTGGTAGGAAAGGACCCGGCCTCTTCACCTAGCCTCTGAACTGTCCTACTTTCTTTTTCAAAGTTTGTAAACCRGAGTAGAATCCAGAGGATTACATGGCCCATGTAGAAAATAATTTTTCAGTGGTAATGTGCAGAACAACTATAGTTCCCTTTGTCTCTTCTGCTCTAGCAGCCTCTGGCACACACAGACACATACATACTCTGAAATGGGTCACCTTGCTGCAGAATATCATGCATCCTTCTGCATGACTTGCAAGAAAAAAAATGGCTTTTTATGAGATTTAGGAACGTAGGGGAAGTGGATCTAAGATGTTTCACAGGTTGCTCAGCATAACCAGTGACATTCTCTATGGCTATCTTGCTCACCTTGTAGTGATGTAAATCATAAGATTCATCAGGCTGTAAGTTTGGTCACATTTGTGATTAAGTGGACTAATTCTATATGAGATAAACCTAGAGGTGGAACTGTGGAGATAAGTAAGTGTGGAGAAAGACTAGCAGAACAAGGAGCAAATTTCAGAAAATTCAGTTTAGAACAAGTTTGGTTGGTGTTAGGAGAGAGAGAAAAGAGGAGAAAGATTTGTAAAGACAATGAGATAAGAATTTAAAAGTGTAATTCATCTTACCTCATTGAAGAAGTCTAAACTAAGTTAGATGATCTGTGCCTTAGAATATCAATTCTCTCTTCTGTTGTAAAAGGGGAATTTGAGGGTAAGCACCTCATATTCCTACATACATCTATAGGCTATTTAAACTGTAAATAAGTTAGATGAGATCAATCCTACCTCAAAGGCCKGTTATTTATATGCAAAACATATACACACTATTTGTACATGCGATTCATGTGTGAAACTGGTCATCCAACGTTAAGTAATTTATCTGTCTAGAACATATTTTTATAGGAAATTTTGATTACAGACCCAGTTTAGGAAACTGAACCAATCTGTTGTTTGATAGCAACTGTCTAGAGACTAGGGAGAGGAACTCTGATGAGTGTGCTGTTAATCAGGTTCTTCACCACTACACGGTATCATGCAAGTTTAAGATGAGAGACCCTAGAGAGGAGACTGTCTGTAACCCAGCTGACATTATTTCAGCCTGCTGATACATGGAAGATTACCATGTGATTTAAATGCATGGCAGTAACATTTAATTTTCCACAGGATGAGAGGACTGTCTCTGTACTTCAAAGACACCTATGTCATGACAGTGAGAGCTAATGTATAGAAAACTGAAGAGGATGAAACTGCAGAAATTAATTTTGCATGCAGGCATATTTTCAGCAGTCCTGAGTGCTGGAAAATCCTGATGAGAGATGAATTGGTGGAAAATCAGCTTCCATGGAAAAAGATTCCTTTTTTATCCTGAACTCAGTGCTGAAAAGCACCAACCACTGAAGCTAACATTTGAAATCTCTGACTGACCTGTTGTTTCAGCAGTGAAAAGTGCAGTTCTGACATCTGTATCTGAATCCATCTAATCAAGGAAAGCTATGGTTTATTCTGAGTGTGTGTCATTCAGGTCAGTTTAACGTAGGAATTATATTGAATGTCTCAACTTCAAAGGAAGACTCTTCCTTAAGATTTTGGGGGAAATGAAGGAAGTATCTAAATTCAGCCATGGAAATTAATGTAAGTGAAAGTCAAGACAATCAGTTTTACAGTGTCTAATATTAAGATCAGACGATTAACAAGATTCAAAGTTATTCAAAATCTTGAAATCTTAGTTGAATACGAAGCATTTCAGCTGCAAGTTCAAAAAACATGATCTAGGAATAGAGGTCTGATTTCAACTATGGTTATGTAATTAATCTGGTACAAACCAAATGTCATCTGACAGAAGGCGAGCTGAAGTCAGATCACTTAGCCAAAAAAAAAACCCAAAATAAACAACAACAACAAAAAAACCCAGGTACTTCTAGAAGTGAAACTGAGTGAAATTGATAAAAATTAGATTAGTATTGGCAACTCATATTATAAGCAATCACTGGCTTCCATACTCTCCATACTATACTAAATTATGAACGTAAGAATAGCCGTGCTGTATGAAACTAGCAATTAGTGTGCTGTCTACAATGGTGGCTAATAGAAAATGATTGGACAAAGAATATAAGAAATAGGATAACTCCCAACATGTAGTGGTCTTTAGTTCTGGAGAAGGTAGAGAAAGTCTCTTAGGAAATACCTGAACTAGAGTTTTCATTCAAACTATTTCATTTAATAGCCATCAATGGATCTATCAAACATTCATTTCCTATTCCTTTTTAAACCTATTTATGTTCGTATTCCTTCTTTAAACTATATATATTTTAGCCTTGATAACTATTGTGACAAAGAGTTTCACAACTTATTTATGTGGAAAAAATTACTGACCTTAGCTTGTTTCAATAGAATTGTTTTTATTGATTCCTCTTAATTGTATATTAGGAAAACCAGTGAATGATCATTTCCTATTCATCCCTTCCATACAGTTTCCAATGTTGATAGGTCTTTATCACAAAATTCTTGACAATTTCTTTCCAAGATGTAATATCTTAGTACACAATGTGTTCCTGTATGGTGGGATAATGTCAGTGCTGCCCATTTCTATAGCTTTTCCAGTTCAGCTACACCTTATAAGAGAACCAGGCCTATATTCTATAGAACGGAAGGTATGGGAACAGTACAAATTTATATAGTAGAAAAACGTTTTTGTCTGTATTTACAATTGCTTTCTTAACAAGATTTCCTTCTGGTAGCTGCTAAGCATTGAGATGATATTTTCAGAGGAAACCTCATTTTCACGCGACTGCTCACAATGACTCCTGTATCTCTTTCCTTAATAAAAATACACAATTAAAACCCCAAAATAGCTAGAGCTATTTTTTCCATGTGCAATATCTGGCATTTATCAACATTAAATTTCCTCTGCCTTTTTATCATGTAGCTGCTCAGAATGATGATAACCTTCTGCAACTGTTTGCACTCAGCTTTAATTTTGACTACCCTGACTATCCAGGGAAGACTTGTGTCAAATAAACTAAGTGTGGAATTGTGTACTGCAGTTATCTCAATGATCTTTTCATCTAAGATGTCACTGTGCATGGATTTATCCATGTAAAGTAGTGATGCTGCCACAACAGAGAAACAGATGTCTATTCTTAGCTAACTCAACTTTCATGAGGAGCATATGCCAAGGATCCTTATGAATCTCAAGCAACAGACTCTGCAAAACTCAGGATGAAGCACTGAAATGGCATTTCCTCAGTGAGGAACAAAGGACTGGAAGTCCTTCAACCCTTTGTGGTGGGAAGAATCACTACAATGTAGGGTTGGCAAGAATAGAGGCTTTTTTTTTTTTTTTTTTTTTTTTGATCATTAACCAACTTCTATAGGGTATTTGTCAGGCAATCTCTAAACAATGCAATCCAGCACCTGAAATTCATGTAGTCCATCAAATAGATGGACATTAGCAGATCTAGTCAAAGTGGAAATTCAGAAAAGGCCAACAAGGGTGATCAAAGATAAAAAATAGCTTCTGAATGAGGAAAAACATAGTGGACAAGGAATCTCAAAAAAAAAGTGATACAGAGGGGATATAATAGTGGTTTACAAAATACTGAATGACAGGGATGAACAATATATGAATTGAATGTCTATTTTTTTTTTTCAATGCAAGAACTAGAGTAGTCAAAGGAATCTAGCAGGAGCCAGATTCAAAGCAAACAAAAGTGGTTCCTCACTGGGAAGTGGCAACTCTGAGCAACAAGGTGTCAAAAGATGTTGTGGGTGCTAGAAATTCACATGAGTTTAACTGGAGAAGAGGAAGTATATGAAAGAGAAATCTGCTGAGGGTTAACAAACACACAAAACCACATTCAGACAAGAACTTCTCCTGAAATGAATATAGTTGAAGATTGACAATATTAAAAGAAAGAGTCGTTCATGCTTGTCCTGTTCTGTTCCTTCCATGGGTATCTGCTTATTTCTACTGGGGCTTTCTTTTCTTTCCTCTCCTCCTGAGAATTACCACTCTTTTGCAGATACTAGGTTACTTCTTGGAGACGCCTATGCCTCTGACAGCAGCAGCCACTAATTACTGTGTATTAACTTCACATGCTGACCTCAGAAACGGCCCAGGCATCGACACACTCGGGTTTTCAGAGGCATCCCAAGGCCTCATACATCTTCTTGAACTGCCAATACTCAGAGTCTGACTGTGCTTGTAATCCTTGCTGTCCTCCTKCTGAGCCAGATGGGCCCTTGAGCTGAGTTGTTACAGCCTTTTTTGCAGTCTCATGAGCCTAGGCAGAGCCCCAGGCCATCCCTCAATGGATTCGTACTCTGTTACTTCAGTTACTGTCTTGTTGCAACATTATGCAGCCTATTGAATATGAAACAATAGTTTACTTATTCACATGTGTAGAGAAATAACTCAAAACTTGAATTTCATATTGGAGAGCAGTATGGTGAAGTGAGAGCAGCAATCTCTGAGCTMTAGATTCTATTCCCAGTTTAGCCGCAGATTTCTATTGTGGTTCTTATAATAAATAGATTTGGTTCATTAAAGAGTTAAGTATTTCTATACAGAGCTCACTTAAAATTATCGCTTATACCGCAAGTATTTTATTTATTTTAGGAGACAGTGGTATGCAACTTAGCAACAGGTCAGTGAAATTATTGCAATATTGMTAAAATGCATCACAACCGTTGCAGAATAAACTATTAGACTTTAAACCAGAGAAGTAATTACAAGCCTATTATCCAATAGAACTACAAGTGCTGTGTGTATTTATATACAAAATTGCTTTCACATATACACTAGGGGGATTAAAATAAAATAAACTCCATGAAATAAAGTATTCATACAGAGAGTTTAAGTAAAAGCAAAAATTTCTTTCTGTATCAAAAAATTTGAAACTTRGTTTTTCTGATTCTTGTTCTTGTTTAACAATGATTAAAAATATTAAGAGCACTGAGAAGATACTTTCAGATAATAAATGTAATTTTCTCTGTAATCAGTGTCTGTCATTAAAATATTTTTCTATTCCTTTCAGGAGTATTTGGCTACTTATCAGAAATTCTTTCTTCCAGTAATGGTTACACTGTATTTGCTGTTTCTTAGAAGTAATGATAATTTTCTTTGCTGAATACTGGTATCTTTTAAATCTTAAAACTCCAGAAGTAGTAAGGAATCTCATATACTGTCTGTTTTAACTGAGAGAAAATCCAAAGCCCAAGTAGCCAAAATATTCATAGGTTTTTAAGCTAGAAGAAATCGCCACTGATATGGCTATGAACCTCATTGTGGTCTGTGAGCCAATTTCCTGCATTTCTGTTGTGGTCATATACTAATATTTCTACCACACTTCTCATATGAGATACTCGATTGCATTCCAGCTTAACTCACAAATTGCATGTTTGAATGCCTCCTACTTATAGCTTATGCTGCAGTTAGGTACAGTGCGGTTTCTATGCATACAGGATGGTGTATTAGCCACTCTAATTTGCTTTCAGAGAGAGAGAAGAAAAAAAAACTCTTTCTTTATGGAGCAAAGTTCTTATATTACAGTCAGGAATTGGAAGAGGCCAAAAGATAAAAAGATGAGAAGGTGCTGTTGAAGGCATTTTCATAACTGGTTCCACTACAGAATGAGCTAACTTTTGTTTGCACTGCATTTACAAGACATTAGACCATGTGCTTTAAGAAGTGATGCACTGTATATGAATAACGAACCATGCAATCTCCCCAGCTGGAAAGAGCATGAGGGGAAGAGGAATACCTCTGCTTATCACAGCCACCGCAGGCAGGCCGGCTCCTGACAGCACCATCCTATCATGTCTAGAACAGTGACTCCTCCACAGTCTACCTCTCTCTGTGCCTAAGAAACTATGGCACAACAGGGAAGGAAATGTGTTTAGGCCATTAGATGCTCAGAGAAGCTAAGCTTTGAAAGTGTTGTTTGTAGGACAAATGTAAGTGCCTTAGGATTCTGCTCTGACAGAAAACTATACTAAAATTGCTACTAGGAGTCCAGTCTGAAGACAAGAAAAATCCCATAGTGCGAGCAAGAGAAACTACAAAGCAGTGGGCAGTGCTGGTGGTGAGGACGCTATTTGGAAGGGGGACAGCTGCATGGATGGGGCACACTGGAGGGCATCAGGCATCATGAGGTGAAGGAAGTGGTATGTACCTGCTCTTGGCTGGTGAGCTACCTTGCATTTGTGCACTGGGGGCACACTAAAGTTCATCTGTAACAGCCATCATTGCTATCACTCACTGAAGTCATGACCAGAACCTTCAAACAGCCAAACTACTGCAGAAAAAACAAGTCCTTCAACTTGATTATTGTTTCATCTTTGAGCCTTGTTTTAGTTACAGCCTTCTTTTCATTCAGTCTCAATGTGCTTTTCTTAGACTATTCTTTCCCTTCAACTCATATTCTTTATTTATATATTTTTCTGCTTCTTCTAGATGTATAAGCGAAGGTTAGAAAGAGGACAAGAATTCAAGCAGAGACTGCTACTAAGTACAAGCCTTTCAGGAAAAAGAATACAATAATATTGAGGAGGGAACAAACAATAGACCAAAGTAGGCATGTAGATGTCTCGGTGCTGACGAAATTGGCAGCTTCCTGCCTTGCTGCTTCCTGGCAGGTGGAGACTTGCTSCTCACCTGTAAGGTTGCTCAGTGCTGCAGAGTAGGAAGGCAGGAAAGACATAAGCACAGCTCAATTATTTATGCCTTTCCTGGCAAATAAGAAAGAYGATTAAAGAGCGCGATTTCTTCAGCTTTGGCCTTTGATGTCCCATACCCAGCTATCCTGCTGCTTAATTTCATTCTGAAAAATACCACACAGSAATATTATACTATGTTGTCAGCATAGACTGTCCTCTATGCTGTCTTGTAGATTTGTAGTACATGGCTAATATCAGATCTGATCAAGCTGAGTCAGTCTTTGRGAGTCCTGTATACTAATCTTTGTGTAGGATAGCCATGCTACAACCTAGCATGGGCAAGTGGGGCTAAATGACTTACGATTCTGAAGCACTGGGCCTCATTTTGTGCAACAGTACTCTGAATAAAGTTTTGCATGGTAGAAAATGCCATACAATATGTTTTTCCCAAGATACTTACAGGTACCAGAGTATCAGTAGTATCCTGACTTTCCTCTTGTCTGCATGCTTTAAATACTAGCACTACCTAGAGAAGTTGTGGAGTCTCCATCTTCAGTGACATTCAAAACCTGACTGGACAAGGCCCTGAGTAATGTGATCTGGTTGGACTTGCTTTGAGCAGCAGGTTGGACAAGGTGACCTTCAAATATCCCTTCCAGCCTAAATTATTCTGTGATTCTGTGATACAGATGAGAATTTAGATGCCCTAAATCAATTTGAGGAAGGATGATTTTGGGTACCAATGACCCATCTAACCATGGAATAGCATTTGATGGAAGACATCATTTGCACTAGGTGATCTTTCAGTTGTTTACTCATACACGTTAAATGGGTAGCTGATCTTCTTCCAAACCCTGAAAACCCCTGTTGAAAATGAGTGTTTAAGAGGGCATGCCCTTGAAATTCAGGGAGCCATATGCACCTAACTCCAGTCAGCCAAGTGCACAACTCAGTAACTAGCTCCTGTTTCTAAGGCGCGCTGGATTGTGGCAACATCTTTGTGTGTGACTGCACAGCAGTTAGCACAATAGATCTGTGAGAGGTAACYGTAACACCTGATACCATGGTTTCCCTATAACAGATTACAAGATGTCTTTATCATATCACTCTGACACACATACTACTTTGAGGACCTACCTGAAGGCCCTTCCACTGTTGTCTTTTGCCAGGAGTTTTTTTTTAATCCTTCCTTAGCTATCTCTGTATGGGAACATGCTAGAGTTTTTTTGTTTGTTTTTTGTGGGGGTTTTTTTTGTTTTTTTATCTAAAGCTTTTTGAATTTAGTTTATATTGAGTACTTTTGACAATTTGAAGTTTTTCTTCCTTCCTTAGTTCCTGTAAGCAATGAGTAATTCTCCAGATGATAAATTCCACTGCCCCCTAAAATTAGTCTCCTATGAAGAAACCACGTCAAGGTAGTGATTTAATGTCAAAAACATCTTTGGCTCAAGAAATCAGAGCAAAGAAGAGGAAGGAAAGAAAACCACTAAACACCTTCTCTGGCAATTTAGAAGAGAATTTCTTTCTTCCTACAGAGTGTGTGATGAGTAATTCCTTTGCAAATGCTAAATCCCCTCAGAAAGGGTTTTGGCATAATATTGTTGAAATCTTATGCTTCCAATATTGCAGGCAATATAAAGAATTGTCCTTGCTGGATTAAGAATATAACTTCAAAAAAAAAAAGATGAAATAAGAATTCAAGTATTAGAAGTGATAAATTATTACTAATAAATCAACCCCCCTCAACTGGTGTTATTAGCAAGCTTCAGCATTGCAGGCTGCTCTTATTACTCCAGCTACATAGCTTTGGCAGAGCATGGCAGGGGGTGCTAGTTTTGTTTACAAGGCAGATATGTCCCATGGGGCTTCTTAGGACCGTGTCTGCTTAGTGCTAGAGTTGAACTTTGTATCTCACAGACATTTTATATCCTCTTTACCTAAAAAATAGTTGTTGAGGTTTTTTTAATRATGGAAGGAACCATTTTGATCGCATTGATTCACCTTCTTTTTACCACAGACCAAAAAAATCTTCTTTGGTAATCTGTCWATTCTTTAATCTTATTTTTTAATTTATTTTTAATTTACATCTTTTCTTTTAGAGACAGATTAAGACTGATTTAAGATCAGATTGATTTAAAGAAGTCTAGTGATGGATACTCAATTCAAGTGCTAAGTGAGTGATTTCTAGTTGTTAATGCCCTGCCTTACCAATAGTTCTAGTCCAAATTTGAAAAGTTTTTATTCTGTGGTTGGATCTTATGTCTTTCTTTCTCTTCCTTCAGAGTCCTCTACCCATTATAGACAGTTCATGCTCAAGTTATTTTTAACCAGCTTTGCAATAAACTAGATAAAGCTCCCAAAATTGYATTTTGTCACTGTAAAGTTTGAATCTCAACTTTCAAATCAGTCCTGGAGCTTTTCTGAATACTTTCCTATTTCTCAATATCCCTTTTTGAACTGTGAGAATTTGATGAGTCTTAGTAAAGCAGGCAATATCACCTATCTACTTGCACTGGATATTTTGTTCTTATGCAGCCAAGGATTGCCTCTCAGCCACAGATCATGCTCCTACCATCACACTTRAAGTACTTATTCAAAAGATTATATACTACAATTTCTGAATTTTGTTTAGTGAAACACAGTGCTAAAAGTCATACTTCCTGCAACCTGTAAAAGAAACCTATATTCCCTTGTCTGAGATACATAACTTCGCTTGTATCAGAAAAGTTCATCCTTCTCAAATGCTCCTGGTTTGCCATGTGATACATCCTCTTGTGTATAATCAACCAGCTCCTATCATTATTTACCTTTCAAATAATTCTATGTTTCAAACAGTTCTTTGTCATTGCATCATCTATGAATTTTACAAATTACATTTCAGATCATTTTTTTATGAGAAAGATTGGGCCAAGAACAGAGTTCTTCTACGCTTTACTGGAAACTTGTCCACTGGATGATGATCTGCAGTTATTTCCTTTAATACTACCTGTCTGACATCTAAGCTATTAAATAAGAACTTCAATGACATTTTTCTTCTTTTAGCACTAGYATATTTTCACCAAGTTATGTCAACCTCTACAACTTGATTCAGTTCTAAATGCTGCTCATATCTGCCTTTTCACAGCTTTTAGTGAGCTCTCAATCAGGTTGAATTCCAGCTTTGTCCACACCATTTGCCATATTCCTCACTAAACTTTATAAAACACTGATACCTCATGTGCATATCTTCAAAATTTATCATGCCAAGGAGCAACACAGCAACTCTATGCGCATACAGCAGGTAATGACAAACTACTACTGTGCACGCTGCAGGTTTCAGAGCTCAGACACAGAATTGGAAGGAAGTAGCCATAGTCACTACTTTCTGGTTGGACAAAGATCTGCCTGTGTTCACATGAATTATGAAAATTAGAGAGAAGAAGAAAACAGAGGTGTCTGTGGTTTCTTTAAATTCTACACACCTGCAGCTGCAGCCCAGGAGTGAGTATCACTCTCCAAGAAGGAGAGGAATAGGAGGAACCTGGGAAATAAACTTATTCCAGGAGCTGAGGCTGAATCATTTGCCTAAGCACAGACAACTGTACATGCTCCTTTCTGTATCCAAGACATTTGTATAGGACTGTCAAATTTGACACAGCACCTGTARGAGATGAGACTTCTGTCTTTCTAGACCAGAAACGTGAGGCTAGATGGGCTAACTATCATCTCAAATGACACTAGATCCCTACATGTAAGTAGCCAAATCCYATCACAATCTTAAGCTAGATGTAGGTGCTTGCAGGATGGCCAAGTGCCTAAGCTCCCAGTGCAGTCAGCGCTGATCTAGTCCATTGTCAGTGACTCTATCTAGAGCTTGAATCTCGTAGCCTCTGGGGACAAAACAGTCAGAGGGATTACGTGAGTTTATTTCTATTCCTTTATGTTGAAACATATAATATAACCATAAACAGAGTCAGTAACATGGTACAGATCTACTCTATAAGATATTATGTACCCTACATAGTTTAATACTTTTATCTTCTGATCGCTAAGGCTAATAAGTTTGATGTAACCACTTATGGGCTGGAATAAATCTTTTTGCCATTGTTACAACAGCACTTTAGAGATGCCTATTAGCTTTTATCAAAATGTGTGTTTCCTTCTGTCTGTGGTTGTGGTAGTCTCTGTTTCATGTTTTAAAGCTCAAGGTAATCAAGCAGCTGAAGCAGTTTGCTTCAGCTGGTAGCAGAGATGTTTATTCTCCTGTCTGCAGGAGAGGATGTCTTAGGGCCCTGAGGGCACTAATACACTAGCCCTGATCAGCCTCACCTGGGGTCTCCATCTGTGCCCTGCCAAAGGGCCCAGGACACTCTTTTCTGCTCAGCCCTAGGCCTTCATTCCCTGTCTGAGGTATGTCTTAAGAGTATTTGTCTGTAGCTCTATCACAGCTATACTTCGTGCCTGGCTATGGGCCTTGCTGGTCTGGACCCTGATCTGCAGAATGTCTTCTGGCTTGACCTTGGTCCTGCCCCATCACCATGGACTTGTTTGGTGACCCAGACTTTGCCTGGCTGCCATCTCTGAACCCGTCCTGCTCACCTTGTTTGGGACAGTGGGCTGAGGCCCTGGCTGGTGAGGTCCCTGCTATGCTGTTTTGTGCTGGCCTTCTTGCTACATCTGGGTCCCAGCTCCTATCCTGTACATGACTTTGCATTCTAAAAGTACCTAATTCCTGACACTGAATATAAAGGAGGCAAGGATGACTGGCTGAAGTTAGAGGAAAGGAAGACCCTCCCTCCCCATTCCCTCCCTTTGGTGATTGCATTTTGTTCATTTCTGGAAAGAACCAACAAGACACAGTTTTGCACCAGAAGTCCTGCAGGCAGCAGTACTCCAATAGTGGACTACTCCCAGCACTCCATATGGCACTCCTTGAACAGAAGATGCACAGAAACTCTTAGCCTCGCTTAACTCAAAGTGGGATGGAGAATGGCAGGCACTTGCTCTCCTTGCAACCTGTCAGGTCACGTCACACATAACTTCAGATAGAGTCTTTAAGTTTCCTTAATAAGCAATTTCCAGATTAGATCCTTTCTGCTGCTCCTTAGGCAGTGATAACCCAGCAGCTGAGGTGTTATGAACATCCCTCTTTCAGGGACACCCACTGTCACCCACATAGGCACACTGAAYGCACTGGGAATCACCTAACAGACTTAACAAAATCAGCATGTCACCTTTTATGTGCATTAAGGCTGAATTGCTAGTGCTGCTTGAAGCCTCACACCTGTTTTTTTAAAGACATAATTACATTATAATATTRTATTAATAGTAATTAATGTATTTAATTTTCTACATTCTTTCAAATAAAATAAATAACTTTGTGACTTGAAAATGAGTTTCTGTTCACTGTTTTGCTTCCTTATTTTCCCTATAAGYGGGTCTGAACAATATGCTCACATAATGGATCAGCAGGTTGAGGCAGGCAACTGCTTTTCCTGCTTGGCCAGTTTACAGCAGCATTTGCCCCTTTGAAGGCAATTTATGACATGTCCAAGCAAGCCAAGAACTAGCCAAACGGACCTGCTGGAATTAGCTTCCATACAGTTGGTTCTTTGTAACTTCTTTGTTCACTAGACAACAGCTTTGGAGGAGTTGAGTCCTCAGAGTTCAATGGATTTATCCACAGCCTGTGCTGAGGTGCCTCTCCTGCTGGGGGTGCTGGTTGCCTTCTGTTGGCTCAGACTGGGTGTGCTGTAGAAGATTAGTATTTGGCCAAATGGATCCTTTCCAAAGGTGCCAGAAACTGTAACTCATATCAAATGATCCCAGGTGAACAACTGGTAGTAGACTTACTGTTCACATGCCTGTCAATTAAGACTCCCTTAGCTGGTTTCTATTTGATAGTCCAYGGTAGACAGGTCATAGCTTGCCCATTAGCAACATGGCAGTGGCCTGTGGGGACACTGTAGGGTTTTCCCTCCATGGCCAGATCCAAGTGGATCTGGCTTATTAGGTCCGACAGTGGGGCAGCCTCATGGTACCTGCACTGTGACCAGGAGATTGCTGCCTTGGGCAAGGGACAGGAGCACAGACCATGGAGTCCTGCTAGATGCCTCCCTTCCACCCCAGAACAGGGGCAGCAGGGTTGCAGGAGGGAGAAATACAAGCATAGAAAGGCATGACTTCCATAAGGGAGAAAATACAACCTTAAGAGTTAAACTATGAGAGGAAGAAGTCGTAAGCGAACCTGACCTTCACCTGCTGTTACATTTTCCCTGCCTCCTCTGTAACCAAGCCATGCACAGTTCTCTCTGCAGCTGATACACCTTTTGGAAAAAGCTTTCTTTCTTGCAGCATTTAACTACTGGCTGAGAAGAGGTAGGGGGTTTCTAAATTGCTTTCTCTGAACTTGAGGGAAAGTCCTGTTACTGCATTGATTTTTTTTCTCATTGTGTGATAAGAGTGGGGATGGGAAGCAGGAAAGTAGGAGGCAGAAAGGATGTTACCAGCAGGGAAATATCTTTGATCTGAAAATTGAGATGCTCAGTAAGTTCACAGGTAAGAAGGACTCTTTCTCTTCACTTCCATTTGACTGATCGCTAGAGTACTGCGTCATTCTCCAGAGTATTTATGAAGGGGCTGGAAATGCCATAGACAGCAACCTGACTTCCATTTTCATATTGTTTTGCAGTAGAGATGTTTCTGCAGAAATAAAGGAAAAGATTCTAGTACAAAAAACTCCAGGTCCCCTCACATCATCAGAGCTGTGATTTTAGCATTTGCATCTACAAATTTCACCTCCTCAGTTTTAGACTATGATGGCTTCAGCTACTTCATGACTTATATATTCATTGGCAGCATGACAGTATTGATGTGAGGGGTTTCACTTTGTTGGCCTGAGTAAGCTGAAAGTTTACACAATATATGTTACTATRTAACACATCGAAGGAAGAAATAACTTATTTTTGGCCTAAGGCAAGGGGACAGCTAGTGGTGCTGTTTCCATTTTGACATGACACTTATGTGAGTTTGACCTGTTTGCCATTTCAGTTCTTATATTTTCCATCCTAAAAAACACTGATGCCACTGTAGAACTCCAGGTCTGGATATTGAATAGAGGAAAGAATTTTAAGTCATTTAGTCCTAAACATTCTTCTAACTAGTTTTACTTCTTTGTCTACTGCTCTGCTCAATCTCAGTGTACCAATGTACCAAACTGTGATGCTACTGTTTTGTTGAGTATAAATCTGTTGGGAAAGCTAGAAAAGGAGAAGAGCTCCTCTATAAGCAGGGGTTGCAGTAAYAGAAAAAATGAAAGGGGAACTGCCTCAAGTAGGGGACCTATTTGTTCTAGAAAAAAACTCAGTATTCTTGAGGGAAAAGAGACTTCTAATATTGTCTTGATATTTTGCCTTTCCATAATTTAAATTCCTATTTCAGGAATGTTGAGAAAAGGTATTTGTGCCCAAGCTGTTGGGCTTGATGCAAACACTGCTCTGAGTCTCTCTCATGTTTTAATGAGTTGCCTTGCTGCAGGCATCCCTCTTCCCCAGCAACAAGAGGCACGCTCCTGGCTGCATTATGGCAGGGCATTCAAAGAGCTCTGGAAGGAACACCTCCCCTTCCTTCTACATTGTAGCTARCTGATGGGTTCAAGGTGAAGGAAACGGTATTCCCGAACGTAAACCCCAGAGCAGGCTGAATATTGTGCCTAGCACACCAAGGGCTCCATCTGGGCACTGCTTACACACCTGAGACTTCCCACCTGAATCTGCAGCAGCTGTCACAGCTGTCACTGCCATGATGCTGGAGGCTGGTGATGCACGTTGGTCCTGCCACACAGTGCAACACCCATCCTGTATGTCCACACTGAGCAGCTAACACAGGATGGCCAAACTGCCCCCTGGAATTGGCTCCGATGAYGGGACTCACTCTTTGGATGGCTGCATGACGAGATGACACCCTTCGCATCTTTTGAGGAAGTGGATTGAACTGGGGAAGAGTCTCAGCGTACCATACTATGTATACACCAACTATGCAACTCTTGTCAAGGGAACCCTGCAGTGTGACTAGGGGTCCCTAAGGAGGGACTGCAATGWAATAATGAAATGAATTTGAAGGTCCAAAAAATAACATTTTCTGCAATAGTGGAAACAGAGAGGCAACAAAAAGCTATAATTCTTGCAGAAGTAATGATTCTTGTCTTGTTCCCTCCTTTGAAAGCAGGAGAAAAATCAAGAAATAATCAACACAGCTGGGCTTTTTTTTTCTTTTTGTTTACTTGGAAAACTTGTTTTAACCATCAACTTTAGCAAATTTTGGCAGTTACAAACCTGTACACTTTTTTTTGTTGTCATTTTATTTTTATAGCAAAAGAACACAAGACAATACTGCCAACAGCAACTATGAAGGAACAATTAGTTTTCAGATGAGGGACTATACCCACTTGAAGTGATAAATCTTCCCTTTTGCATAAGGTTGAATTTGTTGTCATTAGAGAAATGACATCTCTTAATACCTACTTGAAATGGCGTAAAAGTCATATTTCTATTTTTTCTTGTGCAAAACACATTCATTTAAAAAAAGTCAATAAAAAACATCTTCTTAAGAACAGAAAAAGTTAAACAAAATGAGCTGAACCAAAAGGAAAGTTACAGTACATTTTGAAATGATTAAAAAGTACCAGTTTTCAAATCTAAAACTTTTTTTTTTGCTGTTACTTTGAAAGTTTAACCCAACTTGGATGACTCTTTAGAATTATATCAAACGAACAAATGAACGAAAACAAATTAAAGCAACCTGATTGGCATCAAATATCTACAAAAGCCTGGTAATTTGAAACCATTATATACATTATTTTATAAATTTCTTTTTAAACACCAAAACATACATCTTTTACAAACCAGCCTGCTCGTAACAGGTAAAATTTACAAGACAATCTTTCTGATACAGTGCTTTAAAGAGAACTGCTTTCATTCCTAAACACCTTTGTCACTTCCTGAAAAGTGGCAGTCAGGGCTCATTCAATTGTTAAATAATAGCAATTAAGGTATTCATATGACAGAAGAATGCTACAGTTCTGAGGGCTCCGATCTCTTTYCATAATACAGTTCAAGTGCACTCTTAACACTAGTAAAGATTACTTATGGCCTTTGTGTAATACGACATATTTGCAATTATTGCTTTTCAATATTACATAAAGAAATGAATTTAATTTCATTTCCTCCCCATCCGCCCACCCCTTGTATGATGCAGCTCATTTACTAACTGAATGCTCCTTTTGATAATGGAGATGTTAAAGGTCAAGTTTATGAAACACAGACTAAAGGCCATGGATAAAGGGCAATATTCTAAATTTCTAGGACTCAAATCACTGTTTGGTGTATTGAGAAAAACAGAGATGCAAACAAGCAAAAAGCACAGTTTTACCACAGACCTTGTAGCACAAAATGAACCTGAAGATGTAGCTCTCTCTTTGGAAACCTTTCAAATGTCCATGATTACCCAGTTAATAGCTCAAAAAAATTCCAAGAAAGTGCAGATGAACTTCCACTACTGATTCAAATCGCCGTTGTTCTCTGTTATGATGGATGCTACCTTCCCAAACAAAGTCAAGCAGAACTGGTCCAAGGCATCTTCAACGCTCTCTTGTGTTTGGAATTATTATCGGCTATAAAGCATTGCCATATCATTCATTTTAATGATTTTTTTTCAAGCAGGAGCTTGATGCGCAGTAAAGCTATGTTCTGAAGACTTTTTCCTGTCCAGGCCATGTTTCTCTTTACAGTGGAATTTATGCTAACAGAGCAACAGTTTTTATATCATATTCTAAAAGTTCACTATCTGCAGGGCTCTCAGAGATAACAAGCTGCTGCCTCATTAATAATCAGCATATCAGTGGCACATTTTTCCTTACTGTGTTGTATTCAGTTTTAACTTACTGTCTATAGAGGGTACCAACATATCAAGGCCAGCACTAACTGCCATGCTAGGGAATTTAGAAAAAAAAAGAAAAAAAAATCCGAGGACCAAAATTCAACTTGTCTATGGAACATACAAAGGGTGAGGGTCTCCTTCAGAGACAGAGCATGCAACCTTTTGCCTTAAGGAAAACAGTGACTGAGAGAAGCCTTTGACTCCTTCCAGCTTTGCRCTGCCTTATAGGCGTAAGAAACTCACGAAATAACTCAGGATCAAGGATGGTACCAAGTTCTAAGAACCATTCTAGACTGCCTGGAAATCACAGTATTGCAATGAGTCTCTGCAGTGCTACATCATCCTGGTCACCTTCATATGCTATGTCCTTTAGGAAGGTCCTCAGAAGGTCACTTTACAGTTGTCTTCCRGAGAGGCTGTCCATTTGGACCTATGGGAGAAAAGTGATGCTGCAGCTCCTTGGTGTCACCTTTGGTCCTTTGGTCTGCAAAAGACACTTGATCAGGACAGCCATCACATCCAGTGTCTTTGAGAATATGATTTTGTGGGGTTTTTTTTGTTTTTTGTTTTGCTTGTTTTAGGATATTTATAATCTAAAGGCAAAATAATTAGGATACTTAGGAAAAGTACACAAGCCTTATTTTTCCTTTTGCATGTGGCCACTTAATATGATACTGGCAGCACAAATTGTGTTGTCAGTTGCTTTAAAGCTCCTTCCATTGCCAGAATTACTGAGAGGGTTGTCAGTGTATATGACATTCTGACCCTCAATCAAAACGTAGAGACCATGCACCCTCTTTCAGTCAAACACTAACACATCTGGCAAATCTAGTGATTTTTTGATACAAGTGTATATTAACATTTTAACAAGTTGCTTCTTTCTCTCCTTGCTTCTTTACAAAAGGAAGACTGCTTCAATCTCAAGGGATATTATCAGCTGATAGGCTGTACTTTTGCCTACRAAACCTCTCCTACAGACGATTCGGAAAGAAAGTACTGTGAAGTGGAGCCATCTACAGGAATATGAACTGAAATACAGACAGACAGGATTATGGCCAGACAGGCAGCAGAGATGTCAAGAGCAGCTCTAACAAAACCAGGGACCTAGGAAAGACAGCAGCAGCTATATAAAAATCATCACCTAGCAGATAAAGAAATATATATTGGATGAAACAATATGGACCCTAACATATTTATATTAGGTAGTGAATATGTTGTAACTTCCTAGGTTAAAAGATTGGGGTTCATCAATGTACAGTAGTAATTAAAAAGAAAATTAGATGGTTACTTGGATTAACAAGACATTAACATGAAAATCCTACTCCCTAGGAAATATTTCACCTTGAGATCTGCATTCAGATTTAATCACTTTATCAAAAAGAGGCAGAATGAAACCAGAAAGGCCACAGAAGTGATAATATTCACAGSAGGGCATCTGTTTGAAGATGGAGAGATTAGACTAGGCCTGTTTAATTTGGAGAGGAGGAGATATTGAGGTATAGAAGTCACGAATGGGACAGAGAAGGCTAAACAGGTGATCCTTGGCACCCTTCCCAACAGCACTTTAATAAGTAGGTGTTCAGTGAAACGAAACGGCAACAACATCAAAACAGAAAAAATATTATACATTGTATTTATGCATCTTTTACTTGTAAAACTCACTATCAACAAGATATTACTGAGGCAACAAGTAAAAAAACATTGATCTTTTTTGTATGGCAATTRCTAGGCTCTCGATGGTGTTTCCCTTTTTGACACTTTTGATATGTCCCAGTAAAGTTTTGATATCAGTGTCTCTGGTTTTCTCAAGATTTTTCACTACTAACATGACAAGTACACTTCATAATTAGCTGGGGGCTAAAATAGAACTAATTGCATAATAGAATTAAATGTATTACACCAAAATTGACGAGGAGCAAACTCCATAAATACTGCAGCCAGATGCTAAGAGAGTATTACATTCTCAGAAGGTCATACCAGCTTTAAAATTACTGCACAGCAGCTATACTTGCAGCTTTTTTTTTCAAAATCATATGTTCCTACTCTTGAAGAAGCATCAATCTAATTCTTGCACCTGCTTTCCAGCAACATAAACATCATGAGCAATGCAAGTCATCCTCTATCTGTGCCTCAACGCTTGCCAAACCATTTCATGGTTTATCAGCAAATCCCTCAGTTCCTTGCAATGACGACACAAATTTCCATTTTTTTTCCTTGAAAACACTGGGAGAAAGCAGGGAAAAAAAGCAGGGGAAGAGAACTGAAAGGTACCATGAGCACATTTAGAATATATCACTGTTACAGAAGCATGTTTACTTTAAGAAGATCAAGTGACATTCATAAATTCAATGAACAGGAACAATATGCAGACAAGTACTTGATAATACCTGTATGTGCAGTACATGGCTTGTCTAGAAATTCACTCAATTTATTAATGTACCTCTGAGTAACAAGCTGTTTTCTAATGAAGAACCGCTGCATGATCCCAAGGAAAAAGTCTACACCAATCTTTCACTGATACATGAGCTACTACAGGAGGGAAGCAGCAACATATCACATCTACTCCACGAATTTTAGAGATCCTGTTTTATTAAAAGTGTTACAAGCTGCGGTTGTTTAAATTATTACATTCTAGTACTAATTTCTTTTTGTTGGGAATAATTTGTGAATAAACTGTTCCTGTATGTCATGAATTGGCCTGCAGTTTCATTTTGGGTAAAACTCAAGTCAGTCAAAAATACATTGTCTGGAATAAAACTGCTGAAACTATTCAGTTAAGATGCTTGACAGGATATGGAAAGCAGCATGAGAAACCTGTTGATGCACCTATTCATCTGTAACAACGCTTTACCTCTTCAAAAGTTTGTCAAAATGACTGAAATATGCCATGGAAAGAATGGATCAAACACCAACAGTAATGCATGCTACATACTCACACTCACTGTATAAGGTACATAAATGCTGCAAAATGATGATGGTAAAAACATTTTATACCACTGAGCAAATATTTTAATACATTGAKTGAAAATCTCGTATTTCCATATCACACTTAGCTGCTCAAGCCAATCAGTGTGAAAGGCCATTTACTCCAGTCAGCTTGAAGGAAGCATAAAAATATACTGAAGTGGCTCTTTTCCTTGTTGCACAACAATATTCTTAAGTCTGCAAATGTCCTTTGGAAAGCCTGAAATTCCATGAAATCACACATCCAGGTGAAAATCTACGGTCAGATCTCCAGTTACAGTCCATCCCTGTCGTTCCACCAACTGAGTCAGTTTAGAGCAGCTAATAAATCAGCCCATAAACAGTAGGATGGACATTTGCCAAACAACAGTAAACTAAAAATTGGGATTATAGCACCATTATATGCAACTTTATTACAACTAATTTTACTGCAATAATTGTAGCATGATGATTACTGCTAAAAAGGCTATTGCCCAAGCAAGGAATGCCAAATCATCAGCAGCAATTTGTAGATAACTAGGTTTCAAGACTGTTTTCCGATGTATATTCACATTGCATACAGAAGTCAAGGGAAACTATACATAGCTAGGGGCAGAACTGGACCACCGATGAGTCAAAATCTGATGTTTTTAGAAGTTCTAACAGGTGAAGTCTGTCACACATCTGAAATAAGGTTTAAAAAATGGCACCCAAAGTAGGCTAATTTGATATAAATATGCACTGCATATATGCCCCACTATATGGAAGTTATAATGAAATGTTCTATAACAAACAAAATTATAGGTGTGTATTTATGGACAAATGACTGGTAGCTTGTTTTCATACATCAGTGTTAAATGCTATTTTTACGCCATCAGAACTGTTGTACAAAGCAGCCTCAGCAATCATTTGCTTTGACTCTTTCGCTGACATAAAATTTCATGCAACAATGTGTCTTGCAATGATCCATACCAGTTCATTAATGCTATGGGGAGATTATAAAAGTGTAACACTTTTAATAATACCAAAAAAATGCCCAAACCCTGAAGGAAGTGGGCATAAAGAAAGAAATTATATAGCAACGAGATTTCCCCCCCCACCTCAAAAACTCTGTTCTACTCTTGCTAATAAATAGAGGGTACACATTCTCCAGATTGCCTGGAACAATTTTGTGATGTGTAACACTTATCACAATTGGTCTCTTTGTGTCTGCACATACAGTATTATTTCTGAACAAGTTAATAATGGGTTATAGTGTATTTTTGTCTTGCCCAATATATATAGATATACCTTTAGCAGAATTTCTTCTCAATATTTATACTAATAATTGGACCAGATGCCAAAAAAAAAAAAAAAAAAAAAAAGAAGAAGAGGAAGAAGAAGAAGGGAGTTTCCTCTACACTTGTGTTTGATGCTGGGTCTCCATAAATGGAATGTGAACGTTTTCTAGGTTGAGTTCCTCCACACTTTCATAGTCACTCATGGCTACTTCAGAGTCATCAAAGCCGCAGCTGGCTGAGACGTCAGAGGAGGAGGCATCTAGAGAGTTGTGCAAGGATAAGGGCATCTTACCTGCACCAACATTTTCTGTGTTCTGGCTTGGGCCAACAGCAAAAGTACTAAATTCATTCCCAGTCTGAGACCCTGCAGTGTCCGTCTCATTGGGGAACTGATGAGGAGGGAGGTACTGGCTAGGGTGGAAGTGCGGTCGTCGCCTGCAGTCGGGGCTGAGTGTACTTGCCATTGAGACTGGCTGCGAGGGTGGAAGGGTTTCATATTGGTCYGGATAATCCTCTGGAAGAGGAGGTGGTAACTGGTCCTGGCTTAAAAACTCCTCTTCGTGAGGGGGAGGATAGTCGCTGTCGATGTCGTAGCCACCAAGGTAATAATCTGTTTCCAGCTCTCTGTTACTGCCATGATGAGCAGAGCCTCCATCTGCTGTCTCAAAATTGGGTACTTCCTCAATGTCGGATAAACGTGCACTTGGCATCCAGTCAGAGGTATCCCAGTGATACGCTGCAGTGGGAGACAGAACCGCAGCAATCTGTTAGGATGGAGCCTCTGAGGGAAACAAGCTGCCTTGCATGCACTTGCTAAAGAGCAAACTCTTAATCCTCACAACCTATTTAAATCACAGCATGCGCCGCAGGCCATTGACCCAGGTCAGCCATGCTCTGACCGGAGGGGTAGGAGAGAAGAAAAAAAATGTATTATGATAATGCAAACAAGCAAAGAAACAAAACATGACCACTCTAAAGCATTTTACATTTTAGGATGCTACTAGTTTGTATTAGAAATTATGAGGATAAGAAATCAAAATGATAAAAATCTCGAATTAACGCTTTCCACAGTTAATTGAAAAAAAAACCAAATGAAATTAGCATGCTTGTGATATCACACTGAATCTCCCCTTCCACCTCCARTGACTTTGTTTCAGGAAAGAAAGTGTATAAGCAAACAATCCGATSGACTGAGACACTGAAAACTGGATCCTGAAGAAAAAAGGGGGCCATTCTCATGCAGCATTTGAACACAATAGAACGCAAACGAAACAGGACGTGTGAAGCAGATCAAAGTGAGAAAGATCAGACCGCTGCCCTCCCCGCCCCAGCACAGGTCAACAGGCAGAAAGTGTCTAAGAAAAGTCACCTCTGTTGTAGTTCTGTCCTTGATCCATTACAGACACTGTCAGATACAAAGTGAAAAGTAAACACTGGTAACTCGGAGCTGGTTACCAGCATGCTATTACACACGAAAACACAAACCTCTTTGCATGCATATTTCTAAGGAACAACTGCTCAGTGTCATTTTAGCAGCATTTTTAATTGCTCTTTATTTTAACATACAAGATAAGCTTGCCCAGTCAAACACAGACATACATAAAGAAATGATTATGTCATGTGTATTATATTCCTTCTCTATCGTGTCTTAATTATTTACCCTCATAGATATGGAATTACATTAGAGCTGGAATTCTTAATACAGAAAGGGCTATCCGCCATCTGTAAGGTCTATAATTGCAAAGTACATTTTTCTCTCACTTGTTCACTTTGAAACAGAAAAATAAGAATCTACCATTCTCAGGGCCGGTTCAAACAAATCTGGGCCCACCTGGGCTCAGATACCATGGTGATGGGCACGGTATAAGAACCTGAATAGAATAGAATACAAAGCCATTTAATGGGGCCATCAGCTACAGTGGCCCACAACCCCAAACCCACCGCCCCACCTGCACTGCCATGCTAGCTGGTGAGGAGCGAGGCATTCCAGCATGGAGAGGGTKCAGGCGTAGGGAGAGAGCAAGGAAAGAGGTTTTATGTGAAACAAGAGGGGAGAGTAAGCTGTAGCGGTTTCTAAATGAGATGCTTTTCTTCAGCCACAGGTTATTGGGCTTCATGCAAGAAGTCACTGGGCAAGGTCTCTGGATTGTAGTGTTGGAGAAGGTCTGTTTGGATAATAGCCCTCTCTGGCATTAATCTCTGGGCTTAAACCAGGGATGAGACAAATGGAGAGAGAGGACTATTCTCCAGGCCTCTCTCTATGAACACCACTCTTGCCCTTGCTTATCATCACACAGTGTATGGGGTGATAGTGATTTATTTGTTAGACAGTAGGTTTCTAATCAGTGTTTATTAGCCTGGGGTGAGGAGGTTTGGGCTTACTGCAGGTTTGGCAGCACTATCTGAACCGGCCCTAAACACTTTTCTCTTTCCCTCCTTTCTTCTTCTTTCGAGTAGATTTTGCTGTTTTTCCGTTAGTGCAATGGCATTGCACCAAGATGTGTCAGGTACCTCCGAGCTGCGTCRTTTCGCGATCCAATAGAACCTCACTAATCTGCTGACTTGCACAACTCACAGCTCCCATGGGCAGGAGCCCCTTGTCCCGCTGCTTGAGCCCTTTCSTCCTGCTGTTTCTGGGCAATGTTTCTGCCAGTGATGCACTGTGAGTTCCTGMGTGTCTAACAAAATCCACTGCTTTCGGCCAGCTCTGCTGCAGAATATGTAAGATTAACAGGTCGCACATAAAGAATTTGACAGTGGCCTCAAAATTGCTGCCAGACTGCCCTTTTCTAACCTTTTAAGGCGTGATGSGGAGCAAATGCGTTTGCTCAAGCTTTTCCATAGGAAAACAGGACCATTTACAGTCTGTGCTTTCTTTTCAGTGTTAAATTTTCTAAWTTTTGTATTTTTTGAGTGGAGTTAAATTTCTATGGGACAGCCAGAAGTAGGCCATTCATACATTTCAGGAAATCAGTAAAAGTACTATGGACAAATATTTGAGTGTCATCATTAGGTAAGACTAAATGCACTTTTCAAAACTGCTGTGAGAATATCTTAAGAGAAAAATCAGTTACTTCACAGAAATAACTTATTTGATCATCTTTAAACAGCATTCAGGCTGGGTTAGCTGCATTTTTCAAAGCTGGCTTAATTTTGTTAAAGATAGATGAAATTTTAGAGTCATGAGTTTATGATGAATTGACCTTTTCCCYAGGGTAAGATAAATGAAGCAAAAATAAGTAAAAATAGTATTTAGCTTTGATACATCACATGTCATGAGTAGATTAAAAAATACTTTACAAAAGAGGAAAATAGTGACACTCCTCTTTTACAGATAGGGAAACCAGTTTGCTTGTAACACAGTTTGCTTAGCGTTACTTAGGCAGTCAGTGGAAGGGCTGAGTATTGGGTCTCTGGATCCAGCCGTGATGGTCTATCCACTGTACAGACCAACTCCAATGAGCAAAGGCAATGGCAGCTAGCCTGGCTGCCTTACTACGTGACATCCAGGGGTGCTGGGTGCTGTCTACACATACCCTATTTGATACTATGTTACTTCGGGCAAACTGGCTACCTGCCTAACAGCACTTTTCACCTTTCCACATGATCCCATGGAGTTTATAATCCAACTTTACTGCTACCTGGGATATTTTACAGCCTTCCTCCATCTTCTTCAGCTTCCCAGCCTCTGCAGACAGGATAATCACAATGATTTGGCTGCATTATAAACTTAATCCTATTTTCTCGAAAGGCAATGGAAATAAGCAAGCAAAAAAAACATTGACTTGAACAGAAGAGGATGAAGGGCTTTGACACCTTTTTTATCATCTCAAATTACCCAAAGATACATCACTCTTGTGTTCTTGAGTTTGCTGGTGCACATGCTGTTTTGCAAATCTCAGTCACCTGCCATGGTTTTGCTGGTCAGTGTAGATTAGTGAGGTTCTGCTGGAATGTTTCACAATGAAAACAGGAAGCATTGTTGCATAACAATAAAGAAAAAATAAATAAATACCTTCATTTTCTATAGTGTCAACTACATTGTTGACAAGCTGTATGACAGTCACTATGGAAGCTTGCATGGGAGGGAAAGCAGAAAATAAAGGGAGGGGAAGGACAGCGTCAGATTAGTATTTACAACACACATCATATGTTACCACAATAAATTCTCTCAAACAAACAGAAGTGACACTGGAAAAAAAAAGGCTGCCAACCAATTCATGATTTATGCAGCAGGCTGCAGGGCATTTCATTTCAGATAATCCCATACATTTTCAGAATGGTGATAAATTTCAAAGCAGCTTTTCCAAAAAGGCATACGGGATGATGTATATCACTCCATAAATTCAAACAGACTGGCCAACTGATTCAATTAACCAAAGCAGTATCTTGTCTACCTGACACTAATTTCTAATTCATTTTTGCTTAAAGGTCTCCAGAGACAGTGTCCTGTGCTTCAAGGGATCACTATCTTTTAGACCATCACACAATCTCAGAAGGTGCTAAGCCCTCAATCTACTTCCTAACAGGAATGTTTAACTTATTTACTGTACGTGCTGTTCATTATAATGCCTTTGGGACATTAAGCAGTACTGCTGTAATTAAAAGGACACAGTCAAGTAGGTTTGGTTCAAAATTTAATCTCCATTTGACACAATATATTCACAAATGCCCTGTGCCCTGCAACTGTTTTACCAAAACATACTTTTCCCTTGAAATCGTTAACATGGACAATGCAATTATTTAACACAGAGCCAAACAGGGCTACAACGTGTGGTCTTTTCAGCGATCTGGAGTTTGGACAGGCTGACACTCTGGCACTCAAGAACTTTAGACCAAATCCATTTAAAACAGTGGGGAAGCTCCCATTATCTTTAGTAGACACTGAACCTAGCTGTCTTCCACTATCTTTAATCACTCTGAGACAACTGACTGCTTTGGAGCAGGCCGAGCTGGGGACTCGAAAAACTGAGCCAGAAATACTTTTTGGTGTCACAAAGCCAATAGACCTAGAGACCAAGGAAAATGTGTTAACAATAGTAGCACCATTCAAACATAGGTTGAACATGTTGAAGCCTCTTAAATTTTGGGCAAGAGACCAAGGATCTCATCCAATTTTCTTMGTCCTCAGTTTCCTCAGTCAGTGAATGTTTTGCAAGAAGAGTGCTGATAAGCCAAATACATCATATTGTAGTGCTAAGCTGAGCATGCATATGCCGTCAGTGGCACTGGTAATTGTATAAGCAAGGGAGACTTGTATTGGCTAATGTATAATAAGCATTAAGCAAAAATTAGTGACACCATGTAATTAGCTCCCGTGTGGCTGGGAATAGAGCCAYAAGAGGAGCTTTGGCCCATCACCTCAGCAGTAAGGTCACAGCAGCATCCTAGTCCTGGCTTTCCCATTGACTTTAGTGAGACAGGGTGGAGAAGAGCTGGAAACAAAGACCCATCACCAAGGGTTCGCTCCTCTGCTAACGAAAGGGTCAGCCAAATGGGAAACAGGGTGACAGGAGAAGGGAAAGCAGTGCTTCTGCCAAGGAACTCGGAGTTACAGGCAAGGGAGAGGGAAAAACTAAAGGTCAAAAAATCAGGGCCAGCATAATCTCCCCATTGCMGTTAAGGGTTGGCTCTAGTGGGCACTGAGCTGAGCATACTCACAGAAGAGCCTGCTCGGAGGGAAACTTCCACTCCCAGACAACTCAACATAAGAGGTGACACAGGGCAGAATATTGAAAACCAGCACTGCTCTGGAGTAAAAATTGGTGCCATTATACAGCAGTTACTTAGACTTTGCAGCAYAATCAGCCAGTGCCTGATGTGAAATGGCAACATAAAAACCCACTTTTGTCATAGCTCTTCCATTCAGAGTTGACATATTTACATGAACTATTCACACCTCCGGCAGATCCCACTGCTTCTCTGGTACAAAATACATTTCCCCAGTCAGAACTGGTTGACTGGTTTCATAACAGTATTAGCACAATAATTTCTTCAGAAGCATGACACAAGCCTGTGTGGTCCTCCCTGTCTAGCCAAGAAAGCACCCGGCAACATTTCTCTCAGCTTTGGGAGAAACATGGAGAAGGARCATCCTTTCTTATATCCCTGAAGAACATGGATGCTGAATTGCATTTGTTGCAGTTTCACTGATAACCTTTTAACCTTTGCAGGGTTGTTTCCTGTAATAGCATTAGCTAGATGGAAGTGCAGAGAATTAAAATAACAGAAAAGGAAAGAATTTATGGCTTAAAGAGGGATATTCTCTAGCCCCTATATTCAAGAATGTTACTGTGTACATGCTTGCTTATGTTTGTATTTATATTTTAGGCTCTTCTACTGCAAACCTTCCCTCCTCCTCTGCCACTGCAAAAAAAMCAGAGCATGCTGTCTGGCATTGACCTCTGTAAAATGACTTGGATGATTTAAGTCATTTCCTTCATTCTCTCTGAAGATATCTGAGCATTGATTTGTTTAGACCTTGAACTAAAATTCCTGTCTTTAAAGGCCATATTTTAAATGCAGTTTTCACTAAATATGAATGGGCACAGAAGGCCCAATCCAGCTTCAGAGGGTTCTGTAGAACTGATTTAAATGGGGGCAGGATCCAATACTTGAAAAGCCTTATTAGTATTTAGCAGATATAAAAAGTAACCATATGTACAATAAATAAATACCCGAGTAATTATTAAAGTAAAAATAACACTACCACTTTTCTTTTTTTGCAGGGAAGAGATGTCTGAAAAGCACTGAAAAACTTGACAAAARCACTCATGATGGAAAAAGGCCACAGCTGAACCAAAAGGAACTGCAAGTACACTTCAGTTTAAGGGTTTTTTCCAACATTTAAGACTATCTAGGGAAAAGCTGCATGACAGAACTTTGCAACTGAGTCTCCAGACAGTTCATTAACTGGTACTGAGGACTGTAAGTGCAATTTCTTTGTAGTAATCTTTTTCTGTGTATCTGAATGAGGCTTCCCTGACATCCATCATCCCTCCCTGGCAGAAACAGCCTTCCTTTTCTCAGACCCACCACTCAACATACATGGGCCTTAGGAACAAATGTTTCATCTGACTTAGTAAGTCTCATTCAGGCTGTATATGTCTCTGCCCATGTCACCCACTGAGATAATGATCTAGGACATGACAGTGGGCAACTAATATTCTCCAAGCAAGGATTTAATGGTGCTCTATTGTTCRTTCAGCTGTGATTACCAGGAAGAGGCCAAGTCACCAGAGATTGCTCCCTGCTGCATGTGGAGCTCTAGCAGAGTTTTGTTGGAACCATGAATGAGACCTGGCACACTGCACAGAAATTCCTTTGAATTGACTGATGAAACATGAAAGTGATCCTGTGTTAAGAGGGAAAATGATAGAAATTCTACAGTTAAGCTTGTTACCTATTAGTCAACCTGCACGTTGTTGAAGGGGCCCTACTATATCACACCTCTAATGCACTGTAAAGCTTAGTAGTGATACAGCAGCCTCAAGCATCAAGATTCTAATTACAGTTGTATAATTTTAAAAATGTCCACAAAAAAAGTGTTTGAAGCCTGGACTTTCTGACTTCCAGTATTGTTAAAAGGTTTTCCAGATGTTTCCTAAATATTTTTAATAATACTAGAGGAAGAGCTTAATCTCTTTATCCCCAGTATAATAAAGACAAAAGCATCTCTTACCATTGTCATCACCTGAATCTGACTGGAAGGAGCTGAGGGACTGTACTTCAGAGTTGCTGCCTTTATTACTTCCTGCAAAACAGGTCACTTCTTCAGCGTCATCAACCCCTTTACCTTCATTGACAGCAAAAACAAAGCAAAATAGTACTCTATAGGTATGCACATTTGTCTAGATATACCATGGAGCCATTTAAATGTTGCTACCAAACAGCCTTCTATTATTTTTTGTCAGAATAGAATTAATTCCTTCAGATAGAGGAAACGACCTATTGGTTAAGAAAGCAGCTGACAAAGATACTTAGACTTCTGAAGTTTCTGAAGCCCAAACAGCCTTTCAAGTGGTTCACACCACCATAATCAAGAAAGAAATATCTGTATTCAATATTGCCTTTTTCATGCCATGCAGTCTCAGCAGCAAAGAAAAGCAAGTTTTAAAAACTGTGGTATAAATATCTTACATATGAGATCACAGTCACATTTATCTTTACTGTTCATTTCCTAATTTGAGAGTCTCATTAAAGGATCACTCAAAGCTCAACAAAATTATTGGGCAACTTCAGTGGTCCTTGGATCAAATTTTAATGGCTTTGCTGCTGACAAATAGTAGATTCTAACATACATTGCTTTTAATCAAAAACATTAATTCTTGACAATTCGCATGTGATTAAACACACAAAAATAAGTACATTCAACTATACATTCTCTGARTGATAATAAGAAACAAAAAGAAACAAAAACCTCTATAATAAGCACAGAGATACTTAAGCTAATTATGAATGACCAAACTCAGGTGCTGCAAACAGGCTATTCACATAAGTGCAGCTTTGCACCTGGTATGTGTAGATATTTCTAACTAGCATGAGACAGCTCCATATAGTAATGGTTGATTAGCTCCTGCTGAGAAGCAGGGTATATGCTAGATGGAGTGAGTGCTGCAGCAATGAAGCTGTGCTGCTTCCCACTTCTTGACAGCTGAGGTCTATCTCTATGGTATGTCTTCATGCTACGTAAAAATTCTTTCAGATACTAGCACTGTCTCTGGCAGAAGCACCCAACAGAATATAGAACRGAACACATATGGAGGTCTGTGTGGTTATTCTTTCAATTAACATGTTAAATAGTTAAAAAGGTCTACCACAACATTATCACAACTTACGCAGAATACAACTTGAAGAAATGAAAATTATTCCYGATTTTCACTAAAAGCCCTTTGCCAATGTGTTGTTTTTGATGGAAATGTGCTTGCCAGGACACAGGTATGAGGTATTTCCAGACTCCTCTCTCTATTACCCAGATCATATTGTCTAAAACAATGAGACTATAAAAGTTATTGGATCATGGGGTATTATCTGACAGTTTTAGTTTAAGCAGGGTGACAATGGAATTAGATRCATTAAGAAGAAAGTACTCAAAACCAAAATAATAAAAAAAAATCCCAGTCCATATGGTATGTCCTGACTTTCAAGGATAGATGATGTAGGGTCTTGGCTCTGTCTCTGCAAACTGCTATTTACTGATATGACAGAATATATCAAGTTTGTCTTATCTACAACAGCTTGTTCAGGAATGGTGGTGCACTATGTTACCAGGCTGGAGAAACAGAGGACAAATGGATTAATTGTGAGGATCAGAAGTTTTGTGAACACTCTGACACTGAATGAAGGCAGGAATRCAATGGACTGAAAAAGTGATTCAATAAGTAATGCATGATTTACTGCTCCATTTCAGAGACACTGGAAATACAAAGTATTTATTAGTGCATTTAAGCCCTTGCAAAACAGTACTGCTGCTTGCAGAAATTTTTTACATTTTAAACCTCTTTGGGAGACCAACTGCCCAAAGCCAACAGAGTTTGTAGTCAATAATTCATCCCKTTTTTTTTCAAAAAGAAAGATGCTTGCCTTGTATCACTTGAAGAACTAATGCTCAAAGCACTCATACCTGCTTTCTGAACGAGTGAGACAAGTATGTATTTAGTCATATTTAGATGCATATAAGTAGAGCACTCATATGACTAGTGTTAATTATATCCTTTCAAAACTTAACCRATTCACCTCTTTGTAAAATGTAACAAATTAAACTGCATTAGTCTTCAGCTTAGTGCATTAAAGTGTTCCCCATCATACTTGCTGAACATTTACCAGAGAGAGTTTTCTGATTCATTCTGCTACTCCTGTGCTATTGTAACTGCCACATCCAGAAAGTGACACTTACCTATAGCAGAAAAGAGYGAGAAAAGCTCGCAGAACTACTTACTTTCTGTCCCAGCATCCCATGTGCTTTTCCTGATTGAGTCACAGTCAGAGCGACAGGGAGACACAGCAGGCAGGTTTGGAGCTACACTACACACCACCACACCCCTCCTTGCTGTCAGTATTCGAGGAGACTCAGGATGAAAAGTTGTCATCTCCTGGTGTTCCACCGCAAGCCCATCCACTATCTTGTCCAGGTTATTCCTTGAGTCGCTCTGGAAGCATGGAGTATATGCCATTGGCCTCACAGGAACCTGTGGAGGTCCAACCTCTTGGTAGATATTTCTGCTGTCTCCACTGTTCCTTATGTTCTTGAATTGGATGCCATTACTCTTGTTGAGCAGGGCAGCAGTTGCTGGATCCTGAACAAGGGTGATATTGTTGCGTGAATAGTTCTTCCTGAACACCTTCTTGCGGAAAATGATAAAGAGGACAACCAGTACAAATATGACAAACAGGACCACAGCTATTCCTATTAACTCCTCCTTGCCGACATATGAATGCCCAGCTTGTATATTGGGTACCACCACAGGCCGAAGGCCACAGTATTGCCCCACATAGCCAGGGGTGCAGTTACATAGAAATGAACCAAATACGTTGACGCAGGAGCCACCATTCTCACATTCTTCTCTCTCACACTCGTTGATATCTTCCTCACACCTTAAAAGAACAAAAGGAAAATAGGGATCTTGAAGAATGCCTAGCAAACAACCCACCTTGCAAGTGATGACTCAGGATATCAAAGTGGCACCATTACAGTTAACACCTTGCAAATTTTGCAAATGACTGTATGAATATATTATTCTATGGCATTTACATTTTTCTACAGATAAAAAAGCATTCCATCACTTTATAGGACAATAAAACGGAAACATCAAGATGGTCATAAAGTTTATAAGAAAAGGCTTTTTGATTCTTATGCCGCTCACAGAGTGYAATAGAAAATTTCAGCATTTTTATACTTTTCTTGAAGCATCTCCCAGGATTCAATACAAAATATTAGGAGGATTGAAGGAGAGAATAGCAGTGAGACTAAATATAGGAAAAAATAGAGTACTAATTTGAAAAAGGAGGTGGAGATAATGAATATGTAAAATTACTTAGGGCTGGAGATAAAATGAGCAAATATTAGAGAAGTGTAAAAATATAAAAACAAGAATCTTAAATAGACAGAACAGGATAGTTGAACAGGTGACAAAAATAAAAAGCCAAAACAAAACAGACAAAAAGGAAACAAGCTAGGTGAGAAAAAAAGCATGCTGAAGGGGAAGTGAGGGAATTTTCTGTTTCTATACTGCATATGTGATCAAGATCAGGATTTTAAGGGGGATGGAGGCACCTATCTGCCGACCTGATCTCTTGTCTAAAGAGGTTTGCTGCCTGCTCTATATGTGGCTCATATATGAGACGTCATTGAAAGGCTGCCAAGGCTTGTCCACACGTCACACTACTCCATCTACTACTCTTTCATGTGGCTGCTAATGATACCGAAGGCAAATTGGAAATGATYAAACAGCATTTCAGAGCTCTGGGGATGGTGGTCAGGGGCCTGGGAGCTCAAATGATCTTCTCCTCAATCCTGCCAATGAGGGGAAAGGGCAGGAGAATAAGCAGATGGATTTTCCAAGTTAACAGCTGGCCACGCCGCTGGTGTTGGCAATAGAGTTTTGATTTCTATGATCATGARATCCTGTTTGAAGATCAAAAACTGATGGGGAGAGATGAGATCCACCTCACTAAGCAAGGCACATATGTCTTTCCAAACAGGTTGGCCGAACTGCTAAAGAGGATTTTAAATAAAGAAGGATGGGGGAAGAGGAGAGTTGTAAAGCCAACAAAACACAGCTCAAGTTGAGAGGACTCCAGTGGGTAGATATGAAACCAGGAATGTGCATATGAGACATGGCTGTATGGAATCCTCTTGGACCCYTCCTGGGAAATCTGCGTGCTTAATTACCTCTCTGAAATGCCTGTACATAAATAAATGCAGTATGGGGAATAAACAGGAGGAGCTGGACATCTGTGTGCAGTCGCAGGACCATGRTCTCACTGCAATTACAGAGACATGGTGGGATAGCTCACATGACTGGAATGCTGTCATGGACGGCTATGTGCTTTTTAGGAAAGACAGGCCAGGAAGGAGAGGTGGTGGAGTTGCTGTCTATGCGAGAGAGCAACTGGAATGTATTGAGCTCTGCCTAGGGGTGGATGAAGACCCAGTCCAGAGCTTACGGGTAAAGATTAAAGGGCAGGCTAACATGGGTGATGCTGTTGTGGGTGTCTACTACAGGCCACCTGATCAGGAAGAYGAAGTCGATGAGGCCTTCTACAGACCTGGAGGTAGCCTCACGATCACAGGCCCTGGTTCTCATGGGGGACTTCACCCTGRTATCTGCTGGAAGAGCTACACAGCTAGGCACAAGCAGTCCAGGAGGCTCATGCAGCACATCCTTGATAACTTCTCGACACAGGCGGTGGAGGDGCCAACAAAGAGGGGTGTCCTGCTGGACCCTGTCCTAACCAACAAGGAAGGACAGGTTGGAGATGAAAGGTTTGGAGGCATCCTTGGCTGCAGTGACCACGAGGTGGTGGAGTTTGGGATCCTGTGTGGGGGGAGCAAGCCAATAAATAGGGTGGCAACCCTGGACTTTGGGAGAGCAAACGTTGGCCTCTTCAGGGAACTACTTGAATCCCATGGGTTAGTGCCCTAGAAGGAAGGGAGGTCCAAGAGAGCTGGCTAGTACTCAAGCATCACTTCCTCCAAGCTCRAGTGGTGCATCTCTACGAGTAGAAGTGCAGCAAAGGGGGCAGAAGACCTGCACRGATGATCAAGGAGCTCCTGGTAAAACTCCACGAGAAGAAGAAAATGCACAGAATGTGGAAGCAAGGGATAGCCCTCTTGGGAGGAATRWAAGAATGTGGTCAGAGTAYGCAAGGATGGGACAAGGAAGGCTAAGGCCARTTTGGAACTAAATCYGGCAAAGCATGTCAAGGACAACAAGGGCTTCTTCAAATACAACCGCAGCAAGAGAAAGACCAGGGAAAATGTGGGCCCGATGCTGAGTGGGGTGGGGRCCCTGGTGATGAAGGATACAGAGAAGGCAGAGTTRCAGAATGCCTTCTTCGCTCCAGTCTTTGCTGTTAAGATTGGTCCTCAGGAATTCCAGAGCCTGGAGATGAGAGAGAAAGTCTGGAGAAAGGAAAACTTTCCTTTGGTTGAGGAGGATTCAGTTAGAGATCTTTTGGGCAAACWTGTCATCCACAAATCCATGCTCTGCGGAGCTGGGACTTCTGGTGRACGACAAGTTGACTATGAGCCAGCAATRTGCTCTTGTAGCCAAGAAGGCCCAYGGTATCCYGGGGTGCATTAGGAGGAGTGTTGCCAGCAGGTSGAGGGAGGTGATCCTGCCCCTCTGCTCAGCCCTGCTGAGGCCWCRTCTCAAGGACTGTGTCCAGTTCTGGGCTCCCCAGTACAAGAGAGACRTGACACTGCTGAAATCCAGCGTAGGGCTATGAAGATGATGAGGGGACTGGAGCATCTCTCTTATGAGGAAAGGCCACAAGAGCTGGGCCTCTTTAGCCTGGAGAAGAGAAGGCTGAGAGGRGATCTTATCCATGTCTACAAATACCTTAAGGGGAGGTGTCAAGAGGATGGGGTTGGACTCTTTTCAGTGATRYCAAGATACAGGAGGCAAYGGKCACAAATGGAAACACAGGAAGTTCCACCTGCATGCATGAGGAAAACTCCTTTACTGTGAGAGTGACAGAGCACTGGATCAGGTTGCCCAGAGAGGTTGTGGAGTCTCCTTCTCTGGAGTTATTCAAAACYGGCCTGGATGTGGACCTGTCTAATGTGCTCTAGGTGCCCCTGCCTGARCAGGGTGGTTGGACTAGATAATCTCCAGAGGYCYCTTCCAACYTCAACCATTCTGTGATTCTCTGATTTAAAAAAATGAATGCAATAATTTCAGCTTTTATGCAAGCCTGGGTTGATTGAATAGTTTTGATTGCCTTTTTGCTATCTAAATAGYAGCACTTGGGTATAGAATGCCCTATCAGCACCACATCCCCCATCACTGAACAACTGAACTGAAAAGCTCCAGTCACACACTTGGAGCAGCTTACTTACGTTACTCCCGTCAGGCCATTTTTGCAGTTGCAAATGAAGGCATTGCCAATGGGATCGCATGACCCTCCATTTCGACAGGGATTTGGGAAGCAGGCTGTAATCTCTGACTCACAGTTTCTTCCAGTAAATTGGGAGAGGCAATTACACTGATATCCTGGAAGGTGAGGAACACAAAGAGAAATAAATCAGATGTCTGGGCTACTGAAGCTCATGCCTACAACCAAGGACCAGAGGATTCACTGTAAACCAGACTGTTTTGATCCTCCTGATTCAGACATAAATAAATGTCCTCTGCTAACAAATCTTGTTGCCAGAAGTATTCTAAATCAAGCATACACCTCCTACTTTTTTTTTTTCTTGGAAAGACAGACCACATTTGCTGATAGCGGCAGCCCACACTTCTTGTGGGGCTTCATGGAGGAGCAAATGCACATGCTGAGAACCTTTTTGCATCTGCCTTTTCCAAGGACAGCACAGTAGGAATGTGACAGCAATAATAAAACACTTGAGRATGATACTTAACACTTTCATAAAGCGTATGATCAAGGTATAAACCGTGAGTTTCATAATGCCAGCAGAACTCGTCAATGCCGCCTCTTACCAGAACTGATTAGTTGCAACATTTGTTATTAAGAAACTGATTAATCACAAGCTGGAACAAATTGGACATAACTCTGCTCAAGTGGAGAGGGACCCTCTGGAATCATGGTCCTACTTCCACATTTCTTGTCTACAGAGGAGCAACATTAGAGTCAGAAACAGTTCTTGAAATGATCAGTGCCCTCCTCCAACTACTAAATGACATTTTTTTTTTTACTCTCTTCATGATTTCCTGTGGCAAAAACCATTAATAAAAACTTCATTTGAAGTCGTAAAGAAATCCAATGAGACAGTGCATCACTTTATGTTGTGAATTAAACATCCAAATCTGAGTCCTTTTCACCCCAAGAGAACAAGGACATGTAGTTTGTGAAAGTAAGAAAATATGGCTAATGTAGTCCCTGGGATGAGAAAGACTCTTGGATTAGAGATATTGAGCTAACTGAATTTCCCTGGATATTTTCAAAAAACTTGTAGGCAAGGTTCAAACCCAGGTATAGGGTTCACATACCAAAACAACTTACTGAAATTGTCATATTAAGCAACTGAAACAAGAAWTGTTTCTGCAATTAATACTGCTGGAATTATAGCTGAAATGGTTCAGTGCAACTCAACATAGTGTCAAAATTATTGGAGATAAGATGACGTAACTGAAGCACCACTCCACAGTGGTGAACTTTTAAGATATGTATATATACTTAAAAAAAATTCCATACCTATACATCTGAAGCTATATACAAATTATAGATAGGCATTTTAAAAGACATCGTTCTAGGAAAAAAGCCAGGAGTTTAAGGCACAATTATGAGGAAGAGAATTTCACAGAAACAATATGGAAAAGCCCAGAGGGGGCATGATGYAAAACCAATTCTGCATGAGAGCTGCCACATCATTTATGTTCTATCTGGTTCAATTCCTTTTTTCAGTTACTCTAGTTGAATTCTTTTGTGAGGACAGGCTTTAGAGAACATACTTGGAACCAGACTTACTGGCTTACTCAGTCCAGAGTCCAATCCCATTTAATTTAAGATAAATGAAATAKATGATACTCAAATATCATGCTGTTTGGTTGCCCTACTACAAAGAGTGCAATAGAAGCACTGCTGTTTTCAAGGCTGCAAAGTTAATGAAGAAACACTACAATACCACTCTGGGAATTCCCAGAAAGCATGTTTGGTCTGCATCAGCAAGATGGGATTATTTTTTGGTCTCTTGTATGTATTTCACTCTGCTAATGTGAATAACCTTCTGGAGAGGTAGAGATCTGGGACTGAAAAATTGCAAAACTGAAGACTGCACTGAGTATTGTATTGATGCTATCCCTATGGAAGATTTATTTTTAGCTGGGAAAGTATCTGATCTAGAAACACTGTAGGAGGAAATCAMAGGATGAGTAATTAAGGCTTCAGTGTTCCATTTTATGACTGAACAGTGACATCTATAGTTCAAAAATTTACAGTAATGTTTTTATATATAATTCTATGTTCTCCCTAAGTGAAAGGAAAATGTTCAATTCAAATACAAAACCATTTTATTCTTAAATATACTTTTGCTGCATATGATAGCAGAATTCATATGCTTTTCTAACTATTTATTCAATTATATTTTTGAACTAAATTACTTTAAAGTAACTTTAAAAAATTCTATACCTAAATTACTAGTTGCCAATCATTAGCAAAATGTAGCCTTCAATTCACTTTCCTTTCACTTCTTGCTTAAGTTGCATTAATTACAGTTCTGTGTTCTCATTCTATAACACATTTTGTTGCATTTATTCACTGCAGACAACCTGAGAAATACTATTTGGTTAAAAAAAAATCCCTTTTGACTAATTATAAAAATATTGTGGATTTATTCATTATTGTTATTACTTATTGTTCATATTAAAAATGTACTAACATATATTAACATATATTAACATTTTATACTAAGAGGAGGAGAAACTGAATGCTTCGGATGGACCAGAGTTCTATGGGGCAACGTATGATGAAAATCAAGATGAAAAGCCTGTTTATGAAGGCGTACATTTTTGACTGAATTTGATACAATGATCTACTGGTGGAACACAGTCACATATTAGAAGACTGAAGTTTTCAGCACAGTTTGTAAGATTAAAGTTAGAAATAGAAAGGAAGTAAAAAAAGAAAGTATTTTATCACAATATTTATTGGTGACTACTCTTCACATTAGCATTTTGTAATACARCTGCTAATTTCGAGCTTCTAGTAAGAGACTGGACAGATAACTTTTCTGTGACATACACATTAGAGCTGCAAAGTATTCATTTAGGAGGACTCCACCACAGCAAAACTTACATTAAAATTCATAGAATGTGGAARTGAAGAGCTGGTATGATGTCTCAGTACACAAGATACATCTACAACGTCAGAACACTTGCCACACCTTTTATGTTTCTCCCTACCTCTCAGCAGAGGTTGAAATTTTGCCTACTATTGTATGCTAGCAACTCCATACTGTAGCCACATGGCTGTGGACAACGTGTGATCCTGAAAAAAAACCCTTTTGTCAGGAGTGCATTCTAGATCTAACAAAGAATGCTTATTATACTTTTAATTTAATACCCAGACAATACATTATGCATTTCTTCCCATTCATTTAATACAAGAATAATAAGCAAACTTCCCACAGCCAAGGACAACACAGCTGAAGGAAAGATTAAGTGCTCCTGTCCTCTCAGTAGGGGAAGTAAAAAAAGGACTCTTTTCAGCCATCTAGGATTGCTCCTGCTCACAATCAAGGCACTGAAAGTCATGGAAATTCACAGACTTTTAAGATCATACAGTCCATCTAGGTCCTCCCAAAATTATTTCAGTATTTCGATTTGCACAYTGGTGCCAGAAAATGTTGACATGCATTCTCCAAGGCAGCAAAATATGCGATATCACTGTATTGCTTCAGAAGGGAGCAGTGGAAGAAGATGAAAAACCCTGATACACACATACAATGTTGCTGGGATGAGACCACAATATCCCCAGCATGTGCCACAACAGCTGGTACCAACAGAGCATCAAGAACAAGGGCAGGCTCAACATATTAGGCTATTTCTAGGCTAGTAAGCCTAATGGCARTAGTTTTGTGGAGAGAGAAACGATTGGTGCTGAGGACCTAACGCTCACAGTGTACACATTTCAGGTTTTTGGATCACATTAGGAGCATATCTTCCAGGCCAAAGCCATCCTGGTTCAGCACACCAAGACCTCACCTCTTCACAACAGGAACTGAGGCATAGTAAGTGGAGATGATCAGAAGATTCATGTCAAAGCTCATTCTTGGTCTAAATTAAAACACTTATGTAGACATTCCCCCCATGGACTCCAAATAGTTTTGGGTCTTCTSTCATGCTCCTCCACTAATCTGAGTCCCTCTCCCCCGTCCATGGAGCTGAGTCTCATCCTCTTTGACTCCGACAGCTTCCCTTCCTGCCTTGTTGGTATGTTGTTTTCACTCATATAAAACGTCAAGAGGAAACGGGATTTTTCAGTCCCTTTAAAGGGACTTTCTAGAAGAGTAACATGCTTTCAATAAGGACATGGGATAGGTTTCCTGTTTACACCTTTGTTTCTTTGGCACTTAATAAAAAGGGGAAGTGGCAAAGGGAAGGCACAGTGCCATCAGCAGATGCGATGCTTTTATGCAGCTAATGTCTCTATTGGGAGAATTCCCAGCCTGAACATCTGAATGTCTGTCTATCCTCAGGTTTACTTGGCTTTATTAAAGAGGCTGCTCCTTACTGCTGCCAGTTCTTCTTTTGACCATGTGTATGTGTCTCTTTCTATCTATCACATGCAACAGAGGTTGGCTTTCATTTGGTACAAGCTTTGGCTTTTATATTTGATCTCACCATGTAGTTTCTTCCCGTGCTGTGAAGCTAGACCTGAAACAGGCTTGCCCGCAGTCTTGCTCACCATAGTGTTTCATGGTGAGTTAACAGATGAGAAGAACTGAAGGCAAAGAGATCTCTCCCAGCACTTGCATTTTGGTATCCAAGTACTGTGTGTTCATCAGCCATACAGATTCCTGCCACTTCAGATTTATCTTACCTATCTTTAGAGACATGATCATTGCCTCATGCTACAAGTTAGTATGAATACAAACCTATTTTTGTTGGACCAATGCCTTCTATGAATCTGTCAGCAGGATTGGGGTGTATTTGCTTTGAAGTTGGGAAATTAAATCCAGATATCTAAAAATATTAACACTGATATGCAAATTTGAGATGTTAACAGTATAGTATGCTGTTTCATTTGAGTGTGTGAGAGTAGGAGCATATGCAAGACCAGGTCCACTCATGACTATGGTATTAATACACAATTTTTTCCCGTACATCATTCTACTTTATCCTCAGTATGCCCATGTGTTAACATTGCTAATGTGTTTCAGTGAATAAAATCTGCATCTCAGTGTAGGCTGTATTTTTCCCTGCTTTTGGATTTTAACTTTGTTGATGTAAAAAGAAGAGAAGAAGAAAAAAAGAGGAGAGGTTCAAAGAATGAGGGGAGGGGAAAGCAATGGCTTTCTCTCCTCCTGCTCTGCCTTCAGTTCTGGAGTTGATAGATATTTCTGCTCGAATGCTTTATATTCAAATAAAATTGCCTTCTCATATAAGCCATTTACTTCAATCAAAGCCAGATGTATGTAGGACTGATCAAATTAAAAGCAAGTAACTATACTTATAATTGAAGCCTGCCTTTACAAGTACGAGGTTTCTCTCTGTGGTTAAAAAGCTTGGTGTGGTATTCAGATTTGATTATAGTGAAGCTTTCTGTTGCTGTGATTGTTCATGTTGTTATTCAAGCAGATAAACATATACTTACTATTGGCAGAATTGGTAAAGCCACTCTGTCATTAAAGTTGTGTGACACTTCCCATTTTAAGACCTCATATTCAGTGGCTTAGTCTGACTTTAAACACTTGGCTGAATTTTATAGGGAAATTTCAAGTTCAAAGAGCCAAACTGTTTCTGAAAATGAGGCTGAGGAAAAATACATTGTTCTGTCAGGTTTCAAAATATTAAAAGCTTATTTTAAAAGTAGCTTCACTGACCCACACTTAAGGATAAGAACTAGAAATCTGGAAGAATATGCCCTATATTTCAGGGATGTGGTTTCCACTGTCTCCATGAAAATTGCCCTAAAACTGTTCATAGCAGAAGCCCAGGCAGAGATGAGCATGCACTGTTCAGTGGTGACTTCTCTGACACCGGCAGCTAGAAGTCTCCTGAGATGACCCAGTACTGACTCTGCTTTCTGGGCAATACCTTTGCAATCCATACCGAGCTTTGTTGCCCATTTACACCACTGTTTCTGAGTTACACAGTTCAAATTTGCAGAAAATATGTCCACATGAACCACAACAGCAGTAGGTGGATGTACTCGTAGTGTGTATAAGTGCACAACATTTCCAAAAGCAGGCCCATAATATTACCCTGTTCCCATACCTGTGTGGTGACCTAAAAGATAACGAGAGGCAGCTTTTTATTAATGGTGGACTCCTGTTCAGCATATTTATGGGTATTTCTATTCAGAAAGCAAGATATCAGAAAAGGAATACTATCACAGAGGTCTATATTTTTGGTGATTAATTTATGCAAATTACATGTAAATTAGACAGAGCCCCTTTGGTTTCTGGCCTGTAGCCCATCAACTCTTCATTATTATAATGTTGGACAACCTTTATTTGAATGTTTTCTTTTAAAGGTAGCTATAAATCTTTCTTCTTTTCTTTCTTAATTTCCTTCGAAAGTACAGTAAGATTTTTGTACGAAAAAGAATGTTAACAGTGTATGAAATCTACTCTGCAAGATTCAAATTAGAGGATTTAATTTATTAAAATAAGCCCTGTTATTATGGCAAACACTTATTGTTTAGGAAAATGAGCATTATTCTCCAGTAACTTTGATAGGAGGAAAACATCATAGAAAATATTAGCGAGGAGATATTGATGCTGCCGAATATATTAAAACTGGAAAAGGAGGCTTTGCAAGCACAGTATATTTATGAAAGCTTCTTTCCCCTCCCTGCCCCCAAAATGCTGTCTTCTTTCCTAAGATTAAAAAAATGAAGATTTAATTCTTTTTTATTTTATTTTAAATCAAATCCGGATGCTAACATCTATGCCAGCAAATACAACATTCTGCCATTCTTAAACGCATATTGCAATTTGTGGCTCTATAACTAGCATTTGCAATGCTGTTGGGCTCTCCTCTCTATGGAATTTAATTATATGGTCTTTTCGTATTGGGAGGAGACTAACACTAGCAGAAATGCTTTGCTGGTGGAAACAAAAATATCTATGACTTCTCCTAGTGGGATGGCTTACAAAACCACCAAAGTATGTTTAGGGCCCATTGCTTTGGAATTATGGCATTATAACTATCCTTTATTTACATACACTGCTGAGGCAGTAAAAACAGCAAACAGATTTTTTAACGGCAGCCAGCTGAAATATCGCYGCAGGGCACATGCCCCCTTGCCGAGGCAGTACCACGTGCGAGTTTAAGCAAATTCCGTAACTGAGCTCCAGCCGTGAGTTATGCTGACAGGGGAACCGCGCGTGCCATTTCAGAAATACAGTGGATCCAATCGTTAGAGCCACTAGTTTCTCCCCCACCTCAATGCTCCCCTCAGTTTAAAATGGCATGCACACGGCCCTGGGAAAAAGAATTACTGTAAAGTGATTTGTTTGAAAGGTTTCAATTTACTCATCATGAGATTGCTGAGCAATACTGTAAATAGACTCAAGCAAAATCAATAGAAGGAGCTGTTCTTGCACTTCCGAGGATGCTAGCTTGGTGGATGTTTAACCTAATTTATTAAGTATGGAATCTGAATCAAAGCCATACTACAACCATATGAATATTACTTTCATATTTCCTAGGAATTTAAATAATCTTGTTTAGCAATTTTCTCAATGGCTGAAGCATACTTTTCCCTTGGAATTATTTTCCTTTGCACTTTGCTTGCAATATTCATCTTGTTTCCTTTTACCCCTTCTGTAGGTAAAGACCCTTAYCAGCACACATAAGCAGCAACATTTGTTTTCGAGCTGCACATTAATTCCAGCTTTTTAATGCTGCAAGTTCATTCATTTTGACTGTTTTCATGCCTCCTTCCRCTGACATTAAAGCTCATAGCTTCCCTGATTTAGCCTTCATGTTACCTGCCATAAACCGTAGCAAACTAGAAAGTTCAGCAATTAAGATCAGGAGCAGGAGAGTTCTGCAAGCCAAACCACAAACAAACTCAAAAGAAGCTACAGAGAGAGCACCTTGCATGGGCAGCAGAGACTTGGAGGCAAGATTTCAGCAGTGGAGGAAAGCAGGTCTGCCAACAGCCACGGTCACACTTCTTAAAACTCACATTTTCTTCCTAGGTAGGGCTGGGACCTSCCCTGGTGAGCTGGTCGGTGCTGACCATGTCACTAGTAGCTTTTCTGCTATATGTTCAGAAAACACAAACAGCCAAATTACGGCTGTGGGCTGCATAGGAGAACATGGAAAATAGCTTGGCTATGGCCTTTGCGTTGCAGAGGCCATAATACAGCTCTTTCATGAAGAGCAAGCTTCTTTTCTGCTGACATGTAAYGCTTAATTTTAGGGGGAAAGTATCAGCTATGTACTATTAGAGTTGAGGACAGGCACACCTATGTATTATTTTTTATTATTCTTACCTAAAACAGAAAAGTTTGAAAAAATCCATTAACTATATATATGCCAGAGTTTTGTTAAGGGAGAGATCCTAGATCCAGAAAATCAACAGAATATGTAAGACAATGAAAATAAAACTAGGCACAGGAGAAGAGGTGCCTGAAACAACACCAAGGATCCAGAAGAGATGCTAGCTGAGACATCTCAGCATGTGGAAACCCAAGTTGTCMGAGGTTACTATATACGGCAGGGTTACCCAAGCAAAAAAATTATGTGTGGGTCTAGACATTCAGTTTGGGTCAGATTTCACTAGATTTCAACTCTGAAAACAAAACTGTMCTAAAGTTTAGGACGTTCTAAAATTTAGAAAGAAACTGCTGTGAACAGCACCATCACAAAAATACCCCAGTTAAAAGAGCCAAGCAGGCTGGGCATAAAGAAACCTCTGTCTAAGTGAGAGATTGGTGGGAACTAAGAAAACCCCGAGACTGGTATAACACTGTAGGGGAATAGACTGGGAACGCATCTTGAGGCTTCTTCCAGGAGAGTAGGATTCAAACACACCCTGCAGTAAAAGCAAAACCTCAAATGAGAAGGAGCTGAAGAGCGTAACGGATTACCTTTTGGAGGGTCAGGAAGGAAAAATGAGAATAAGGCTGAAAACAATGAACCCCCTCCCCCCCCCCAAAAAAAAATGAGTACGAGGGAACTGCATGGATATAATGAAGCAGAAAACCCTGGGTAGAGGTTAATTGCTTCATAAAAAAAAAAGTTACTGGGAACTTCCCAGAGGAACCAGGACCAGAAACACTGACAATGAGTGGATGGAAAGCCCTGAACTCATACAACACCTCCCTGTGGAGGTTCCTCCTTCTGGACTGGAAAATGTCCTTGCCTGGACAAAGAAGTGGGACCCTGTCAGCTCACTGAAAGTTTTAGTTTGCCAGAAAAGTGAACAACACTTCCTGCTAATACAGTATGTACAGTATTACCAGGAAACTGGTAGGGAAATCTGTGCAGTTCAGAGAAAGAATAGCCCTGGAGGAGAGGTCCTACATTTATGCCATTTGCTTTTTCCCTGCTAAGAGGCTGACTGTTCTTACGATTCTTATAACCTGTGCTCTTGATCACATGTAGTAAATCAATAATACCAAATTGCAAAAGCCACTATATAACCACTGGACAGGAAACTCTGACATAAACACTATTTAAATCAATGCCCTGTAAAGTTTGGATAGCGTTACTTAGACCTTGAAGCATTCCAGCCTCCAAGGAAGCTGTAAAATACACTTTTGGGGGTCTATAATGGTACGAACTCTCTATTTTACACAGACATGTAATCAAATTATTCACTCACAAAAGGGTCAAGGTGTTTGTGGACAGCTCAGTAATTATTTGAGACAGCTTCAGAAACACAGAAGAGCAACAGTAGTAACATCTGTGATGGACATYAGAAATCAGCACCTTTGTGTACAACTTTCAGTACTGTAAATGAATTCTGATAAACTCAGCTAAGCATTACAGTAATTGTAATTCTACTAGTTTCTACATAAATAGAATTATACTAACAGCCAATAAATCAATTTCCTTCTTCAACACCAATGCAATGAGAAGGGGCATGGCTTCACTGTTACTTATACAGCAAATAGCTTTTATATAGTTGCAATACCTGTTTTAGTAGTTTTAGAGAGTTTGTGAGATTTTTTCAAGCATGTTGCTGCATAAAACCATCTCTGACAATAAATTGTAGGGGGGGRAAAGGGTGAAAGATAGAGGTAATTCAAAATATTTACCACCAGATGGCACGCTCGTACAGGTCCCACCGTTCTGGCAYGGATGCCTCTCGCACGCATCAGGGTAGAGAACGCAGCCAAGCTTTAATTCGGTCAGGCCAACGACTTCTGCAAAGCTGCTGCGCTTGTTTTGGAGTGGCAGTTCATTGTTATTTAGGACAACTGAATCCAGGCAGCCTTGAAAGCCACTCAAGACCTGTGTTGTCCTCTTGTCTGTCAGGCTCCGGACGTTATCCACTTGGACCTGGGCTCCAAAATACACAGAGCTATCTGTGCTCAGCGTCTGGAAATACAGGGGGGCTTTGCGGCGCTCCACGTAACTGTCATCGAGGGACAAACTCGTGAAATTGCGATTTAGCTCCAGGAAGACTGAATGCCAATTTCCGTCATTAACAGCCCTGCCAGAAATTCCCAGGATTCCGGGGCCACTTCCACAGTCCAACTGGAACCACAGTTTGCCATCCACAATCTGCAAGATGAAAACGGAAACCAAAGTGCTTCAGACATTCGTGTATCTCACAATACATACTCAGACTGAATCCACAAACCTAGAAGACTTCTAGACAGTCTCTGCACAGCGTTAAAGTTGCTCTCTTGTGTAATTCTAAAATAGAAAAATGTAACTTTATCATTAGACTTAAAACATAACATGATAAACACAAGCCTACTTAGAATTTACCCRAAGTCTGTCACTGTAGACAAACTGTAGAAATAAAAACACACAATCCATGAGAAGACTAGAAAAATGGTATAGCTCATTGAATAGRACATAGGCTGCAAGACCCAAGTTCTGTTCTTGGCTCTGCTGCTAAGCAGTCCTATTCCCTTGGGCAAGTCCTTCCATCCATCTGTGCTCCATGTTTCTGCTCCAAGCAGTCGGTGCTCCTGAACAGGCAGCTCTTTGGGGGCAAGGAGCCATCTCTCACTGTTTGGGAGATGCTAGAGGAAAAYGATCGCTGCCTTCCACTAGGGATGTTACATGCTCTGGAAATGTACACATCCTGCATCCCTGTAACTTTGTGGAGTATCTCAGCAAGGCATGTACTTTTCCCTAAATTCAGTTCCTCTATTGATCAACAGGAAGCTTCTGGCTGGCCAAAGGTCAGTTATATTCCAGGGATACTAGAACTATCTGCTCTGTGCATACCTCACAGAGGCTGTAAGATGGTTTCTACTTTTCTGCTTTTCCTCGTATTTATGCTGTGTTCAGAGCTTCAGAGGGACTGTTATGGCTTCTCACTCTCCCTTCTGCCCCTCGCCCAGGCAGGTGATTGTAAACGGAGAGCAGCTAAGGAGCGCTAGGCAGTGGGGGAGGCGGAGCACTGGAGGGGAATGGGAAATACCTGTGCCTGTCATTTAATTTGTCCACATCTCAGCTTTAAAATCAGTATGGCCCTTCCATCCCTAAAAGGGAAAGTCTAAAAGCAAAATCAGTCAATGACTGTGAGGGGACATAGRCAGCTGGTGATGAGAGCTGATACAAATGTCTATAAAGAGAGAGAGATGTGAAGCTGAGGCTTGGGTCTCCTTGAATCCGAAGTCCTCATGAAGGAGAATTCATGCCAGCAGGCTGGGGCAGGCTAAACGCAGAGTGACAGAAAGGGTGCAGAGTGCTGTTTTCCTCATTAGCATTTTACCCAAAGATTTTAGGTTTTTCTAACAGATGGCAGATAAGTTTAAAATGGCTGACAGAATCAGGAGATAATTTCTTATGACATGTTAATTGGATTGAAGCTCTCTGAAAGCTCTTGCAAATATTTTACTTTTATGTCATGCTCTAGGAAATATTTATTCCTGCAAGCCCCATCTCAAGACAGTTCTGTCCCATTATTTATCCCCCTGTAAAGTTCAGGTGCTGTGTCCTTTTGTAACCTTCCCTGCAGGAGATACATTGTGCTCTGCCACAGTCTGCTCTCCTTCAGTAGTTCTCAAATGATGCTCTGTTGAGGGCTGACCAGAGCTTACTCCAACTCCCTTCTTCCAGGTACTGGAATAGACCTATCACTAAAGCTAGTGAAAATACAAATGACAGGCAGGCTCACTTTTTTCTGCTGCAGAGTAAAAGGAAGGGGAGGAGAAGCTGTTCTTACGGTCTAGASCTATCTATGCAATGGACAGAAGAATCAAAATGTCCTCCTCTGTATAGAGTTGCCACAGCTGTCAAAGGGTCATGGGCTAAAAACGTAAACACCCACCACACTTCGGTGGCCTACTAAACTGGCATAGCTAAGGCAGACATGAGGATGCTGCCTCATGTCCATCTGTCTTTGGCTTTCTAGTCTGAATGACTGCATACTATTTTTAACGGTGTTAGCTAGAAACATCCTTTGGCATGAGTATGAATCAGTGCTCAAGCTCAACTCTGCCACCTGTGATGTGGCTTGAAGGTAAATGGTCAATCCACATAAGCAGACCATGCTTGCATAGTCTCCAGCAAGTAGATGTTTGAGATCTTACRCCTCATTCCAGGTAAAGAAATATTGATCTAGGGTCTGAGTATTTTCTGCCATTTCCACTTTGAGTGGGAGTCTGTGTAACACATTATAACAAAGGTTCCCCCCCTGGTATTACTACTATTACTTATTACTATTATTAAGTGCCTTTGTGGCCAGGAAGGCCAATGGTSTCCTTGGGTGCATTAGGAAGAGTGTTGCCAGAAGGTGGAGGGAGGTGATCCTGCCCCTCTATTCAGTCCTCGTGAGACCTCATCTCAAGTACTGTGTCCAGTTCTGGTCTCCCCAGTACAAGAGAGACATGGAGCTACTGGAGAGAGCCCAGTGTAGAGCTACAAAGATGATCAGAGGGCTGGAGCACCTGCCCTRTGAGGAAYGGCTGCGAGAGCTGGGCCTCTTCAGCCTGGGGAAGAGAAGACTGAGGGGGGATCTKATCAATGTGTACAAGTACCTGAAGGGAGGGTGTCAAGGGGATGAGGCYAGACTCTTTTCAGTTGTCCCATGTGACAGGACAAGAGGCAATGGGCAAAAATTGAAGCACAGGAAGTTCYGCCTGAGCGTGAGGGGGAATTTCTTCCCTGTGAGAGTGACGGAGCACTGGACCAGGTTGSCCAGAGAGGTTGTGGAGTCTCCATCTCTGTAGATATTTAAAGCCTGCCTGGATGGTCTCTTCCAACCTTACCGATTCTATGATTCCATGATTTTACTGCCCTTGGAGATTCATAAAACTATCTGGAAGGCTAAGGGTAAAATCCTCAGTTCTAATCATCTTTGCACTTCCTTTCTCTCTTTCCAGATCTCAGTCTTATGACCAGTTGAATTTGAACTGGTTCGTAACCTCAAGAAGATCTATTCCAAGCCATACCAGACAGTCATGGTGTAAACCACAGCACTCCACTGCTCCACAACTCCTTGGATGTGGAGCAGGCATGGAGACAGCTAAGTAGATGACCAGCTACTTGGGAATGCCAACTATCCATCTACTCTGCATGGCATGAGGGTTGGGTAACATGCAGAGGGAGCCAGAGGAAAAGAGCAAGAATTTGTCTCTGCTATGGGCAGCTGGTTATTTCGAAGTCCTTGACCTGTAGAATATAATGAAACCGAGAAGAAATGAGATCTACAATTGTAATATAAAATGCTTGAGGGATGAATGTTGCTTGTTACTTACACAGCTCAATTAAAAAAAGTGAATAGGTATATAAAAAATAAGTCTGGATTCACTTTTCATTAAAAAAAATCTTTTCTCATAGGACTCAAAACTCAGCTGTAAACTATTTCTGAAGATTGAAATTGGGCCTACCAAAGCATCTGTTGAGGAGGAATCTTGGTAAAAAAGATCTCCTGATAAACTGAGCCAGTTTTTCTCCAAAGATGAAGCAAGAGCTTATTTTCTCCCCATGCAACAAAACAGTGCACAAAACTTTAAGATGCTGTTCGGAAAGTGTGGTCTGGTTCAATACAATTACAAATCATACTGAAAAATACATGCCAACGTATTACGCTTTGAAAAGCAGCTATTGTCGGATAAGCAGTTACCTTGCTTCTTCCTCTAAAGATTTTTACTATGGAAACTATTCCTCTACTGATTGTATGTAACATACATTTACCTCCTCAAAGGCTATGTATACCCTGAAGAACCAACTGCCTGCAYGCCTATTACCCCTATTCACCAAACATGCTTTTCCAATTATCTTGCTAAATGCAACACAAATACAAGCACCTGGGATAAATATTACACTATTATATATAGGAATCCATAACTTAAAAGATTTACTGTAAAAATGTTTTATACATCTTTCTTTCTTTCTCATCCATTTTTATTTCTTTTTCATCAACAGATGATCTGAGATACATAGTAAATATTATCGGAAATTTTACATCTCCTTCTTTTTATTAAAAAAAGCACTAATAACCGCTACTTTGGGCTAGACTGAAAACTATGAAGGATGATCCAACACTTATAGTACTAGCCTAGCATATGATAGATATACACGAGAATACATTCTGTGCAATAGTCCTCCCCTGGGATCTCAAGCAAGTCATTAGTTTCAGGTCTCCATCAGGTAACACAGGGATAACGTCATTTCTCTACCTCATACCAGTGCTCTACGGATAAATACATTAAGGACTGTGACATGCTTAGATGTCCACAGTGATGGGRCCATAAAAGGACTTTAATTAAGCAAGCAGCCATAGGCCTTGCTGTGGTGGGGCAGGAATGTAATATCCCCTGCTGGAACTGTTCTAGGAGGAGGAGGAAAAGCAGGAACTGCCTGTGATGAGCGAGCAGCCAAAAGAGCTGGTGTCTTGGCCACAGAGCAGCTCTCCTGGCCGAGCAGGGAGGAGAGGTATCCTCCACTCAAAGGGGAGGATCAACGATGTCTCCACTCCTAAGCTTGAGAGAACTGGACCATTGATCTTCAATTCAACAATTAATCCCTGGTGTTCTTGTCATTCCTAGAAATCCCTGTGATCTGACAGGCATTGTTTCATGCTYGAAGCGGGCTCTTTAAATACAGCCTAGACTTCAGCACCAAGACAAGCTGAGATTTACCTTAATTTCTAACTAAATGAGGTACACGCAAGCAAATGTTACGTAATCAAATGACAGACCAGCGCTCATGTCCAGGCTCAGCAGTTATCCAGACAATAAATTCATAGTGGGGCAGCTAGTCTGACTGATGGTTGGAAGTATCAAACCCTCAGTGTAAGACGGGACTTCTGACACTTTTATTTTTTTTTCCAGCTACATGACACAAGGCAGAGAGCTCACATTACTCTGTCTTAGAGCAAACTCTGCAACCCATTGCTAGCGTCAGCCGATGAGTCTGGCAGAGACCCTTCCTACRATGAAAGGGTGACACTGTTTCATCTTAGATGGGCAGGTAATTCCCACCAAGCTCACAGCTGGCTGCCTCTCAAAACTTTCTGGGCTTAGTTACAGTATCTCTCATTACAGGTATTAGGACAGTGGTGTCAGTGCATACCTGGACATGTCTGTTACCACAAATACAATACTCCTCACCTATATAAAATGGGCAGAGAAGCACAAAGAACAGAGAAGGCTCCTAAAGGTGATACAACCTATTACATTTTAAGAGTTTCACTCAATGAGCAAAACAGGGCCAAATGCATACTGTAAATTATATTAGAATATTAGCCTGGCTAAGATGTTTGGCTAACATTCATATTTGTATATCAGCATAGGTAATAAAATGATCAAATGGTTCTTCTGAGACCACCTTAGGTTCACACACTCCATCTGTGGTCATACACCATGGATACAGCACATTGCCTAMTAATCTATCTGGGGAAATATTTCGTTAGCTGAATTACACTTCACATTCATTTGTGTAAAATGGTATATTTAATTAAAATATTACGCATTTCAACTCCAGCCGTAACTGGGATCATATCCAGCTTCAGTCTTATCCAGCACAAGCCATGCAGCAGTAATGCATTAAAATGCAGAATACAAACTTAACTAAGCCATGCAAAGTTTCACATTAGCTGCCTGGATTGAAGAACATATGCTTGTCTTTTACTGTTTAACAGCTATGTTTCCAACATGAGAGGAAAGTCTTTCCTTACCTATTTTTAATTCTTTCAAATTTGAAAAATTAGTGGAATCAAATTATACTTCTTAATAAACAAAATAAATGTGGGGATTCTCTTCTTGAGTGGCCTTATGATGTTTTAAATTGTTAACTCTTATTTTACCCAGATAGATACTACATAAGAGAAAAAGAAATGGTGACACCATTTTCAGCACATGCAATCTTTCCGGAAAAAAAAAGGCTATTGACCTGCATCTCATTTTGCTCCAATTGTCTTAAAAGCAAAAGCACACAGCTAAAAGAATGGCCAGTCTCTCTAAATTGATGGATGAGTTGCTTTATTTGAAACAGCTGAATAAATAACACCCATATTATATTGTATCAACACAGCGTAGCTGTAGCTAGTAGGCTTTCAGCAAACTAGTAGACAAGCAGTTTGCTCTATGGAATTGATCATTCATCCAAGAAGGACACTGTGTTATGATTATGAAATATTTCCATCCCTAGAGTTATCATGAATGTATGAGCTTCCAAAATTAAGCTGGTCATTTAAACACTGAAAACCATACTGCCACACTAATTTTTAAATAGACTCTAATGGGAGAGACTTGACTAAAAAAAAATCAGTGCCACAATATGCCTCAATAGTGTTTTTGTTTTCAGGATATTCCCCTTCCTCCCTTCCTCCTATGTGGTGAATCTAAAATTCTTCCATCTCTACCTTTGTTTGGGGCTGAATGCTCTTTTGGTGAGCCCTTYCGTGCTAATCCAGGAAGACACTTAAGTACAAGCTTAAAATGAAGTTATGTGATTAGTTTCAATTGCCTTCAAATACAGGAAGTTACGCAAGTGATTAAGTGCCTTGCTGGAGTGGTGCCAGAGTGCTCACAAGAGCACAGAATCCTATCCTTTGTCCTCTATTTGGAAAGCATCTCCTCATGTTAAATTTAATTGAAAGTAATGCTCAAATGATAACAACTTCACATTTTTTACAGACCTCTAATTAATTTACCTAYTGGACTCACTTCTGAGCACCTCCCTATGTCACAGCTTACATACCTGTTCAAAAAAAAAAATAAAAATAAAAATCAGAGCTTTACCTCTGGTTTACATGTGAGAAACTTATGCTTGGAAAGTCTAAGGGTAGCATGCTTGAAAGCCTCTGAATCAGAGATCCCCAAAGTATAGTTCACAAGTGACCTGGCATCCCTAAAGGAAACTTGTTACAGCTACATCCCTTGAGCTTTATGTCATTCATCTCCTATAGAGTACCTTTATGAAACCCCAGCCTGAATTAGCAGGTTTAGCTCAGTTGGTTAGAGCGTGGTGCTGCTAATGCCAAGGTTGYGGGTTCAATCCCTGTATGGGGCTATGCCTGCAGGTTGGACTAGATGATCTCCAGAGGTCCTTTCCAACCTTACCCTTCTATGATTCTATGATGTTCCTCCACTAAACAACTTTCATGAACAACATTCTAAGAAATCCTGATCTTCTAACTGATGCAACTCCTCCAAAAAATACCCACACTGAATATTCCACTTTACTTTTCCCTTAAATACATATGTTTATAGTATCCAAGGGTCAGACCAGAGACAGGGACTTACACACTGCTAGAGCAAACACTGTGCTACATAAAAACCAAGCATGAAACACAGTGCAGTTCTCTGTGTCCTCCCTGGTCCTCATATGGGAGAACGTGGGGGCCTCAGACCAATGGCACTGAACATGTAACATTGGACTTCTTTCATAGGAAATTTCTGTGGWACAGCTCTGGTCAAAGCTCTGTAGTTAAGAGCTCTGTGAGATGGGTTTCCGAGTTAGAAGTAAACTTAAGAGGTAGGAAGTAAAAAAGAGCCTGACYTAGAGGTTGATCTCTGAACTCAGCGCAGCATATTTCAGCTCTTGTCACTGCTCCTTCAATTATTTTTTTTCCTCACAGAATCTTTCAAAACAAAATGTTTAGGTGATTGTGGAAAACCACAAYCAGAATTATGTAATTCCTACCCCACAACTGAAATCTCACAGTAACGAGGGGCTTTCTCACTGATTTTTTTTTTAGGGTACTTGTCTAGGCAGAGAGCTGTGTGAGCTCAGTGTTTCAGCCCTGTGTAGGCCTAGACTCATCTCCTACCTTGCAGCTGAGGACACTAGCCAGGATGCTACAGGAATAAAGGAGAAGGAAGGAGCACTGCTGGGATTTAACTCATTCGAGCTAGATGTAGTCTCAGCATATCTTTAWGGCAAACTTCATGGGATGCCTGGATTTCAAATAGGCATGGACGGTTGGCTTAGCTGAAGTAACTGTGATTCCAGACACTCTTTGCATTAAATGATTAAGAACAAAAGAAGCCTGGGATAGGGAGAGGACTTTTGTCTTGAACAAAGGCCTACTGAATTTACACTTCAGTCTGCATTTTACTTTGGCCATCCCACCAAAACAGACATTAGTGTTTTTACTTTCATTCACAGCTTCCTTAAAGTTAGGAATAATAATAACAATAACAAAACTTATAATAAACTCTTCCATTACGATTGGTAGGAAGATATGCTTGCAGTGCACTGTCCACACTTTAAGAATGTTTGAAATAAAATATCATCTAGAACAGGCTGGTTTTGCAAAACCACGTAACACAGTCTCGAGCTGCTGGACTCCTTAATCATGACAGCTCTATGCGCAAATAAAATAAATTCTCCTATAATCATTCTAACACTATTTCAATCTGCCTTTGTACAATCTCCTACTGTTTTCAAGTGGCATCTTTTACTAGAGCCGTTTGTTTTTTGCTGACTATTTTTCAAAATTTAATTGTGACATTACCTGCCCATATATATCAAAAGCAATCATGATGAGGACTTCAAAGAAAGTCTTCAAGCCTTTGGTTTTGTTTTGTTTTCTTGAACAAAAAGTACATTAAAAACTTCTAACAATGGCTTTCTACATACTTCAAGCAGGGCTTAATTATGTCTCATACAAATCTGAGAAATGCTGATGTTCTCTAGTGAATGAAAGACACAGTACTCCTGCTCATGAAATATTTCAGCATAACAGCTATGAAATTATTTGTTGCCCRTTAATAACTATCTCGCAATTTTAACTTTACCTATGCATTTGGCCAAAGGAAATTGAAAGGCTGCAAATACAGAAACAAAAGGCTCTGTGTTGTTTCTTCCACTGCTGAATTACAGGACAACATCAAGTCATAAAGTCTTCGTTTTGTTCCTTAGAGGCTCTAGCAGAAATACCATATATACAGGCTCTTGGATGAGTCCATTGGTCCCTTTCCATTCAGCAGRTATTTGCCATTTCACTGAAAACTAATAAACAACTAAAATGCACAGAGAGCTTATCAATCCAATATATCTCTCTACATACCCTGTGCYCCTCTCGAAAAATAATCCTGATTCATGGAGTGAAGAAATCCTCATATTCAGTAGGAGACACATTCTAAGCAGTTAGTTTATGGAATTTACAGTAGTGAAGGCATATTCTCTAATCACAGGATGRACACAGGGGAAGAAGAGCTATTTCAGCATGTGTGATTTTGACTCCGCAATCATATAAATGGCCAAATCTTGCATCCTGTGTAGATTGGCTCTTGCATGCAGACACACATACTGTTCCTGTAATGAACAGCACCCAGTGGAGCATTTTCCAAGTAGACTACTACTAACAAGCTGCTTTTTTGATTATTGTTGTTGTTGCCATTGTCAAAACTGCTGTTTTTCCCTATTACCATGAAACAGATCAGACTTCATCTTCAAAATCTACAGTTGAAATGAGAACAACATTCTCCAAATCATTCCCCAAAACACAAAACATATAATCAAGAAAAATAACTGTGGAAAAGATAAGTTATTTAAATTACCTTCAGAATTATACAGGGATTTGCTCTGGTGTACATTATGATCCCATTGCTTTGCAGGGTCCGTAGACGTAGAGCCAGCTTGAATTCCTCTTTCTTGCTGTTTTCAGAAACTCGGTATTTAATATAACTGTTCCCAGCAAAGCTAAGGGAAGTGTGGCCTGAAATAACCATGTTGAAAACACACATTCTTTTACTGATACATTAAATAATTCTACAACTGTCAAATTAACTAAATAATTTATAGAACTAATGAGAATGTTTAGGAAGGAACTTACAAATAAAACTCAACTTCGATGGTGAAGAAAGCTTGGACCTACTGCAAACACACATTCCATTTTCAAGGAAAATTATTTCTGAAGGGATGAGGGAAAGATCTATTTCTTCATACCTCTATAAGAAAGAGGGATTTCTCCAAGTATTCAGCATTCATAAAGTTATCTCTCCCTGGAGGCACCTATCTCTCCTCACTGATAACAAAAGGAGTCAAAGATGACCGTGCCTGTACCTCAGGCAGCTGAATTAGGGGTATTGGCAGATGCCAATCAAATGCTTCCAAGAGTGTGGAAATACCACGTGCCCTCCATCAAACAGTCCAGAATTCACTGAAGTCAATGGAAAGGCTCCGCTCCCCTGGGCTCTTTGTATCATAGGGTATAACACAGCTGAAGAGATCTAACAAATGTCCTGAAACCTTCTTTTCAGGATGGTGTAGTGTTTTCATTAATAAAGTTTGAAATTTTGGTAATCTCAGTCATAAGTACAGGACTTAATTAGAGCTTTGTCCATGGTAGGAAAACATCTGGCAGAGCAGCCTCTAGGAAAAGTCCTGTTTTCTCAACAACTTGTTTTACCGATTTGGGATTCCCAGTGGAAACTACATCAGGTCTTCCTACGGTGCAATAGCTATAAAGCCAATTCTTTTACAAGGCTCATAAATGGATGCCCTGAGTGCCAGTGCTGAGAAGTGTTAAGCACTTCCGTTGACTTCAGTGGCAACTCTACCTGCAAATGGACAATGGCAGCACTTTGTCGCTCAAGTATATCCCCTTTTACTCTACTGTGTGCTGTGCACCTGAGCATTCGCCAAGCTTTCCTGGTGGGCACTGGCAGATGAAAGGTCTCCGGTTAGCTTCATAGCCCACACACTGCATATCCCCTGGACACGGCTTCTCCAGACAAGGATCATTAGATCCAGGACACAGCCCTCCTGCAATAAATTAAAAAAACTATCAGAGGCACAACATAAAAAAAATCATTATTTTTAGCAACTCAGTGATGAAAGGATCACTTATTGATCTCACACTTAAATACAAGCCAAACATGGCTTAAGAATAATACAAATAATTAAAATCTTCAGGTAGGAGACGCCCTTCAGACAAGTACTTAGCAAAACAATTATGGTTCTTCTCCAAAGGCTGTATGATATAAAACAACTATTTTGATCAATAATTGGTTTATAATTAGTATTGTGACCATCAGGCCAGTGATTTACTCACAAATCCTTGGGTGCAGAGAATTTAGGGATACAAGAAAACAAATGTCTTGGAGCTACACACTTCCCTTTACCCCAGTACACCCATGTGAAGTGACTTTAGGGAGACAACAGAGCTCCTTAGGAGACAAAATGTGGAATGGTCATTCCCAGGCTGCAGACTGAAAGAGGACTTTTCATCCTCTTAACGCACAGGACATGCTGCCAGGCTGATCAAAAGGCAGAGGCAAACTTGCCCAGTCTCCATGGTCCTCCTGACTCTTCACAGATCTCACACCCTCTTGTGCACCTTGCTGAGACTGCAAAAAGTGCATCCTCCCTTTTTCTGAATGTTACTACAGAAGTTCCATTGCATCTGGACCTCCATATGCCCAGGCAAGAATTTGCTTTGGACACTAAGAACTCAAAGTGAAGAACCTTTTAAAATAAAAAGTTGTCTAGATTTCTTGGCATTACCTAATTAAAAAAAGAAGTAGCTTAGTTTAAATAGCTAGTTACAATTTATGGTTATAAATTAGGCAAAATATTACCTCCTTTTCTATTTAGAAGAGAGCATAATTTGGATGAAATTACTTGAAATGCTACTAGCTGTTCTTTCTTGAAGACTTTTTACTAGTATGGAGCCTAATCTTGGCCAGGAATAGATGAATTTGAAATGTCTAACTTCCTAAAAGAAGTGATCTAAAGTGACAGATGAATACCATCGTTTGAAAGTTACTTAAAATATTTTTGTATGATGCATCTACTTCAATGTACTTCAAAACTTCCTAAATTCTTAACACTTAACAAATCCTGGGGTTTGGATAAAGATTTCTATTTAACATTTTAAATTCCTCTAAATAAATCTGTGTAGATTACCCTATTCTTAAAAGACATACAAACGTTGTCTACAATAATGCAAAAGACAATACAACTATTAATGCTCAATATATCAATTCTTAGCTATTTCCACAACGGCTAGCTTCTTATGGGTTACCATAGAGAACTTATAAAGTACATGCAGGGTCAGGTTCTGCTTCTGGGTATCTATGTAAGACATCTATGCAAGTACATGCCTGTAAATGCAGAAAAAAGGCATTCCCACTCTTGTTGTTGATTTGCAACCACAGTTTGAACATAGGGAGAGTCAGTTGCTGAGAACAAACAGGCTTATCTTTCTTTGCTCATCAGATTTGTTTATTTAAAGCCATACAGGCAAGTGATGATTTTAATGTTAAGTAGTCAGTACCTCCGTACCTGTCAGTTTTTGAATACTGAGTGTTCTTGTTTGTGGCAGAGCATTAATGTCAGTCAAACATTTTATTTACTGAGGACATGTATTTCATTTACAATTTATAAAGAAAGAAATCAATCTATAATAGAGGATATCTCCTAAAGTAATGGAAGAAAGAGTCTTACTGCTCTTACACATTAGTACAAGCCAAGTATGGCTCAGATTAAGTGTAACTGGAATTACCTGGCATTGTAAGTGTTTTGTGAAAAAAAAAATTACTACTGTAGGTTTTGAAGTGGGCATAGGCTGACTCCAAATATGGCAAGGACTGTAAATGTCTTGCTTGATGTACAGCACAGTCAATTTAATCTTGAAAGTCCTCCCCTCCTTTGTCAAACATTTGTTTGAGAGGTCTGTGCAGTAAATGATTTACAGTACTGCCTGTAGCACTGTTAGAAAATGATGCATAGTAATCTTTATTAATCAGTTTACCAGGTTACATTAACAGGAATGGCAGCAACAGTATACAGTTATATTTTAAGTTCCATAGAATCAAGAAACAAATGTCATTTAATAAGGTTTTGCACTACAGAACTATCTTCTATAGAAATCTAAGATCTACAGAATTTAACTGAGAATGTGATTCTTTCTATAGCTGCTTTTTAAAATGATTTTCCAGAATTCAATAGCATGTAACAAATATTAATTATATTAGTAGGTTTAACTTTATCAGGTGGTTAAATAGTCTATAGGCTGGCTTGTGATCTCCTCCTTGGCTCTGCAGGCTATTTTAACTCATCTTTTTTGTGGTGAGTATACTGCATACCACTGCATACACAGTATATCTCTTCTCTGAATATGCTTAAGCCCTATGTAAGGTTGTAATTCAAGTGAGCCTCTCCGTAGCTGACAGACAAGCCATTTGGATTTTTGCAAATTTTCACAACCCCTAACCTACGATTGTATCTTTGACATTAAGCAATAAAGCAGTAGCTTACTTTGTTATCAATCTCTGCCAGTTTTTTAGCTGATCCAGACTCACACTGGTATCTCAGAGTCATTAATCCACAGTCAAAAAATACATGGAAAGCATCAAGTGTATTTAGTATAATTGTGAAGATATACTAAAGAACCGCTTACCTTGGCAGGCCAAGAACAGTTCTTTTAGGTAAACTACAAGAAAAACCAACTTTTTATTTATCCCACTGCAGATGTATTTCATAGCTATCACAAAGTTTTAAAAATATTCAGACTTGGGAGAAGAAATGCTTTATGCCTGTCTGCATGGTTGCAAGTATATTAGCTACAAATCTGCATTATTGCATTGCCTTAGCTAACACACATTTTGAGGCTGATTTCACAACTGTGCTGTGCAAAATTGTGAAATCATTCAAAGTTACATTGTCCACATCAAAGATTTACGGCTTGAGTTTAAATAAAATTATTTTAATGCTGCATTTCCACTCGAAAGAACAGCCTATTTACCATTTAATAGGAGATTCAAGACATAGATTTGGATTAATCTCTTTTTCCTGTAGACAAGTCCAGAAAATCCATAGTATTCCCATGAAACTCACATTAGTATTAATAAAGCTGTTCTACACAAGCTATCACATAGACACGCGGGGCTAGTGTCAACCAGTACATGATGGGAAAAGATAGAATATGCCCACTTCATTTTGACTGATCATCTTCAATTTAATGTTCTGAAAGAAAGTACAATGTCCCCACTAGTATACTAAGGAAGAAAACACTCTCCCCTTACTACATGAGACGTTTCCTTAGATGTATAGGAATTAAGTAAGGATCACTTTTAAGAACATAAACCTAATTTGAAAATTGAATAGTTCAATAATTGTAACTTGAGCTTTGGGAAATTTGGTGTGTTTCAGTCAGCCTATTCTCCTGATTCCATATGAAGATCAAAAAACAGTCTATTTCTCTTGGTTGCAGAGAAAAGTTTTTAAGGCGACTTGTGAAGGTCAGAGCTCCAGAAAGCAAATAAAGCAAAACTCTGAACTGCTATTTTTAAAACAACCTAAGATCATTTTTGAAGGGAGGAAATAGCCAATTCATGATACTTGAACGCTTGTCATATTCAAATACTGCCATTTGTTTTTATTTTTGGAGTGTGGTAACTAGATATTGTAAGCAGCAATTACATCATATGAGCACAAATACTTCAAAACTGATTCTCCACAAGTCTACCAGGAGTTAAGGTTAGCTCAAGGGGCCCTCAAACACATTATGGTGCACTGTTTGGACATGCTTTTCAGTATGTCCTAATGAACCAGTTTCTGCCCAATTTTAGAACTGGCTGAGACATCTGACCTATCCCATCCTTTCCTTGATCAAACTTCCCTTCAATCTCCCTACATGATAGAGAACAGATTCCACTCTTCCCAATTTTCCAGTCACACCCCCACTTCAAATTTCAGCTCTCCCAGCTCTTATACGAGGTAGTGTATTCTCTCTGTGGGCCTTAAAAAGGGAGGAAAATCTCTCCTCATACATCTCAAAAGTGCAAAGTTATAAGGGCGACAGCCAAATCTATCAAACCTATCAGATTTACCTGTAGTTCTTTGTTTCTAAGCACAGTCAGAGCATCTTTTTCTTTAGTTTTCCTGGCTATTTCTCCCTGGAAGCATACTTTTGCATAATTATGTATGTGCTTCTTGCGGATGGGAAGAGCTGTGGGAGTTGATGATCCTAGTATTAGCACTCAAGTTCTACAGATATGAATTTAGGTTCCCCACACCAAAACCTGAAAAATACTTGGGACTCCTTAAGAGGTACTGTGTCCTCTGAAAAACTGAGGATACAGACCAACTCTTAAAATGTGGTCCTATATTAAAAACAGATCTTATAATGCCTCACAGTCTAAGACTTTTTTTGTTGTAACATTCACAAAATGCTAGAATAAGAGACTTCATAAAGTCTAAATTCCCTGGTTTCACAAGAAAGTGGTCCAAGACTGCTGTTCACTACGTTAAATAATGTGGATGTGAGTGTCTGCATTTTTACAGAACACTTTTGGGTGTATTAGAAAAAAATCTTTCAAACTACTAAGCCAGAATCATATTAAACACTGGAAATGGATTTCATCTCATCTAACTTTAGGGCATGATTCATCTGACTGATTTTAGACATCCAGGGAGAAGTGTATCACATCATTAAAAATACCTCATTCTTTCCACTGTCTGGAAACAGGGCCTGAAGTGACCATCTCAGATAAAGATATATACTTGCATTTATCAAGATGAATCCTATCCAGTCCCATCCCATAAACATATTAATGTTATCTTGCTTTTGTAAGATTACAATAAAGACTTTATAGCAAAGTAGTCCCAACAAAACTAATCTGCTTCTTCCCTGTTTCTTTGTCTTAAAGTGTAAAATGGTTACTTTACAACATTAAAAAAATAAAAATTGAAATATATTTTTGCTTCAGAAATATGAGAATGTCATGAGAACTATTTATAGGAATATACTTATTCTAGTCCTCCTGCCTCCATTTCCCACAAGCACTGACAGATGTTTGCATACCTTATGTCATACGATGGGAGATCGGCAATTGCAAAGCTCCTATATCCACGCTGGAAAAAGCCCCAGTTTGTTATAATACTTTTCATATAAACATAAGCAAAAGAGCCAGAAATATGAGGAGACAGTCTGTTATTGGAAAACAATTTAGTTAAATTTTATTGATTTTAAAGGCTTAGATTGATGCATCTGAACTTTCGAACTTATCCCTCCCGAACTGTGCTGCTGATCTTCGGAGCTTCACATATTCCCTGCCTTACAGTCTCTCTGTATTTTCACATTCGATAACTCCGTTTGTTCACAAAGGTAATCTAGGTAAGTTATGCACAGCTGGCATGCATAAATTGTGCATATCTGTGACATCTGCCAGTGGGAAAAACATGCCAAGTATGATACATATTTCAGGAATGAGTGAATTAGTTCAAACTCAAGTTTTCTGGGTCATAATTGAATCAGATCAGTGAAAACATATGCAGTGTTTTAATAGGTTTTTCATATTTCAAGCTATCAGTATTTACTGGACTGAAACTACGCTAAGAACACAAGCAGTATAATACTTTTATTTTATTGATTATATCTTGCTAATGTTGTCCTTCCAAAGGAGCCAAGAGAAATCTATTATAGTATTTTCTGCTCTTTTTCCTGATTAGCTGTATTTATGTGCATGTATGAGAACTACTGGTTAAAGGAAGTATTCAGATTTTTCTCTTTTATTGGACCTAGTCCTTAGCATTCATGAAAGCAGAGCTATTCATAGGTTCTCTGATCAGCACCTCCTCAGAAGTCTGTGTCGTATTCCATGTGATAAAATCTAGTGTGTATTTGTGTAGAATATTTCTTGTGGCTCCTTTAACATTAGAAGAGGCTGCAGCCTCTAACTAATGTGGAGAAAGGCTCTTCTACCAAGATCTCCTACTTCTGTGCCTATAGACACCAAGACTGTCATCTAGATAGCTAACTATATTTTTTAAATCAGGAACTCTGGTCACATTTTTGTTACAGGCTGGATGGTGGGCTAGAAATGCAAAAAAACCCACCCAAGGCTTTTGGGCAGTGCTCTGCCTAATTTTCAGATTCTTGTGAAACAGCCACGGAAAATCAGCACAAAGCTGCTCAAACTGCAGCTGCGGGAACCCTTTAAATGCTCCAGCTGACCAAGGCAGTGCCTATTGCAGCTGCTCTCATACAGTAATCTTCAAGGCCATGATAAATAGTCCAGGGGCAGTCCATGATAAATAGACCACAGGCAGCCTGCAAAACACCACTGCCTTTGGAGCAACCTGTAATCTGTTCTGAGGATTGACTGTGGCATGACAGAAAAATTTGGAAATCACAGCCCTAACTAAATTTTTATGTTCCCAGGGCAAACTTGCTGGGCAAGGAAGAAAAAGGAGAGATCTGCTAGATCAGAAATGTACACCTATTCCAAAGTCCCTTTTGGATCTGAGCTAAAAGAACATGAGAACCACTTCCTATTAGTATCTGAAGGGAATATAAACCATTATTGATTTTAAAAAGCTGTATAACTAGGAGTAGTGAAATAAAATTAAAAACAGCACAAATTTTGGCTGGAAAACAATTTTTGACAGAGAGGACTAGCATCTCCACAGAGATAAGGATTTGCAATTTCTTGGTATGTAAATGAGACAAAGCTATAACTTAAAGAATATACAAAGCGTTTCACGGGCAATGATCCTGTACAGGCTTCAGGACTCAGCTGGAGGATATTGCAGCATTGCTCCTTTAAAACTTGTGAAAAGCCCTTTTGATTTCAGAGCCTTTCATGTGCAACGAAATGCCAACTATTGTTATATTATAACGTAATCTTTTACAACCTTTTAACACTATTATTTAAAAATTGGTCAGATACTTAATGTACATTAAAGAGCACAGTAAGTCAGATATAGAATCCTTATATTTTCACAAAACCTTTAAAGTTTCACAGAAACTTTAAGGTATTATTATTCATATGCAGCAGGATACAATTTCTGGTTAAGTTTTATGCATTAGGGACTCTTTTCATTCTTGCTAAAAGATATGAAGTCCTGATGACTGCTAAAGGAGCAAAGGTTGCTAACTGAGAGGCATGATTATTGAGATCCTGTGCGTGTGTTTGTGTGTGTGTGTGTATACACGTGTGCTTAAGTTGAAGGAGATTTAGATGTACTGATTTTACAGCAGTTTCTTTCTCCGCACAGAAATGAAGTGCAAGGAGGAGCTTGGCAAACAAAAGAAACAGAACTATTATTATAACCGCCTGAGGTTTTATAGTCAAAGTACAGAATCATAAGGAAGATTAGCTCCCTAGTGTATCTGTCATATATGCTCATGTGAAATCTCTGCAAAAATGTGGAGCAGCCTGAAACCAAGCCAAAACCCCACACTGTTGCCTACTATAGCATTAAAGGTCAAGAATGGTCCTCGCTCTTAATTACTTAATAAAATACTTCATTGTTTTCCATTCCTTTCTAGACTGGAAAAAAAAAAAAAAAGGGGGCCTTTTCTCCTGTACTGCTTAGGTAATAAGTCCTCCTCCTTGCAAACTGCTGGCACATCACTAAAGACCAGGTCGCTCTGCTATGGCCGCACTTCAGGTTTATTCTAGTATTGGCGGAGAGCGAGTGGGAAACATTCTTCCCTCTCCTCTGCCGCCTTCTCCTCTTACTTTCCCTCCCCTGGAAAGCTTGTTGACGGCTCTCATCACGGAGCCTCCAGGAAAGCAGTCTTTGTCATAAAAGGCCAAAGTTCATCAACTTCCATTTACATCAGTAAACATGAACAATTCTTCCTGAGCCTGAGAAATCAATTCCCACAATACATCAGCCAATCGTGCTTTAACTCGCTGAATTGAAATGCCCCTTCTAATCTGCATCAGAGGAATAAAAACGATCCTATCGCATAATGTGGAAAGATGGGAGGTGAAGAGGGAGCAGTACTCACCATTGCACATGCAGCGCACATTCCTGTAAAAGCGGGGACACACAAAACTAATTCGTGCTGTGCTATAGGTCATCAGAGAATGTGAATCGATAGACAGACTTTGCTCACAGTGTTGTTCCTGACAATYCAGTCCAGAACAATTCTTCTCCAAGATAGCAGAAATACGAATCACATTTTCCAAATGTCTCCTTGCATTGGTAAGCTTCTGAATCAAATAGGCAGGCTTATAAAAACCACCGTTGTGCATCTGAACTGCAAACAGCATGTCAAGCTGATTGCTGCCTGCCACGGGCTGAATACTGATGATATGTAAGCTGTCTTGCTTTTGGGAGAGCACTGCGTTTCGTAAGGTTCGCCTAAACCCGTGCATGTGAAGGCCCACAAAATCTTCTGGGGAAACGTTGTCAAAACGGATGGTGACTGTGTTTTGCAGCATTTCTTGTATCAGTTGTTCAACATGGACCACAACATCTATGGGTACTTGGAATCGGCCATCACTGACAGAGACATTCAGGATGTACTTGCCATTATCCAGCCCTCCAAGGGCGATGATCTTCCCATCATGGCTGTTAACCTTGAATAGACTTTTCTGATCTGATTTTAGTGTGTATGTGAGCACATCATAAACATCCTGATCTGTAGCATGAATTTTCCCAATGACTCCGCCTGGAAAATCATCTTCCATGGTCACAATGAAAATCTCGAGTGGAATGGCAGTTGGTTTGTGAATGCTCTCTTCAATAACCCTCACCTGAATGTAGGTGTGGGAAACCTGCTGAGGCTTCCCGGAGTCCTTTGCCTAATGTAATTTGTAAGAAAAAAAAAAACATATCAAAGACCAAAATAAACACACACATACAACACAGGCAACAATCACAATTCACTGCTATATATATTTTCATAGCATCTGTAGTTCTGAAAACATCTCAAAAGAACTTCCCAAATGCACTTGCTAAATACATATGTAAGGAAATGTTTCAGCAATCTCTAGCAGTGAAACTTATGAACTCTTTAGAGAAGTAAAGATACATTATCCAAGTGGCTTGCAGAGAGAAATGTGTCAGTAGAATATGTCATTAYTTAAAATGAAACGCTCCCAGGATCCCACAGCCATCACCTGTCCTCTTTGCAACAGAGCCATTTGAAGGCGGCATACCATACTCTGCAACCAGAGTCTGCGCTCAGCTCCACTCCAGGCAAGAGACTGAAGCCGAGTGAAACACCAGTAGTATTTCTGCAGTGCTTGGTGTGCTCCAGAGTGTTTCAAACTCTGTTTAGCTTATGTGAATGTGAGGGAGTTCAGAGTTTTTCCAACGTAYGCTGTACTACTTAACCTGAAGTAGTGAAGAAACATGCTTGAAATAAATAAAATTTATCATCCTCCAAAAATGAAATAGGGTGCCTGTGCTATTGSTAACAATAAAATATGAGAGCAGCACTGCACTTGGACAGATGACTATGACCCAGAGCACATATGATAGTATCATTTGCACTTTTTTTTATAGAAAGTRAAAGAGCAAGTATAACAAAAAACCCAAGGCCATCTTGACAGAATGGAGTGCAAAGCTGAATCARTGTCCTCTTCCTGCATTAAGAAAAATGTTTCACTGAAGTCACTATTAAGATATATTAGTCCGTGTATTTTTTTGCTCTAGTGATGAACAGATGACTRAAAATATACTGGGTACAAACTCCAAGATCTCTATCAGATATTTGGACACAGAAAGGAAAATTTACAAGCTGAAGAAATGAATGCAGAACCATGATATCAATTAGGTACATCACTACAAAAGGATTAGTAAGGTTTCAGGGGGCTCCGAAGATTTTTCCTCCTCATTCCTAACAGAACTGGATGGGGGAACTTTAGACAGATTTTATGCATGTGTGGACACACACACATAACATGCACAGAGATTATATCTCATCTTATTTTAAATTTAAATTTTACTTTTTAAGAACCATAACACAGAGAAGGAGCCTGACAGTGGAAAGGATGGAGAAAAATGTTGGTGCTCATGACTGGACAGAAACATTGGCATTGTGCCAATAATGGCAAATTATTAAAAATATTTTCACCACAGAAATCCCTAAATAAAATAATATTAGGAGGAATTAGACCTTCACAATCCAATAGCAGAGTTTTCTAAAGATTTTAGTTCATCTTACAGATTATGGTTTGCCTTATATTTCATTTATATGACATACTTAATCTATATAGCTAGAAGTTGCTGCTGAAATTTAATTCATGTGCCCAATTTTGGCYACACTGGAGATTTGCTCAGCAAATTGTCCTGAAAATTGGATATCTTAGCATGAAAGCATGATGAGCATGAAAGGTGAGGTTCTTTATTTTCCTACTAAGGCTCAAAGAAAATTGGTTACAGGAATATTAAATAGCAAACTGCAAAAATATTACTTTGATTTGAACTGTTAGCTAGCATCAGAGCTTATAATTTTTAAATTGGAACTAACTTAGGATATTACTGCTACAAATACTAYTAAATGTGCTTGAAAAGGAGTAGTCAGGCTATATTTAGAGAAATTAACTACCATCAAGAAAGTGGAGGAAGCCTGCATTCTGGAATTAGATTACGGGACCATGTCCCTTTTCAATGAACAGTTGTAGTTCATTCCTTAGACTTGTGTATTTACTGAACTCTACTATTTTTTCTCTGGAAAAGTTGAGAAATGTGGACAAATTACTTTTTGATTTACAGTTCTTTATAATCAAAATTACTCTGGTTACAAAGTTCCTCAACAGTGACTCTAGAACTAAGTTTGAGCCGGATTTCTATTACACGTTCTATTTTCATATTCTTTTAAAAGCTAAGTTGACCTTGAAAATGTGACTTCATGAATTCTTGATAGGCTTCCAAAAATTTATGATTAAATTTATGACTTAAAAGCAGAAATAATTTTACTTCCTAGAACAATATTTTGCTGTCACTCATTTTGTGGTGCATTTATATGTATATAATGCATTTTTGCTTATTTTCCTCTCTTAGCTATAGAAAAAAAGATGAAAATCTTAAATCATAACAGCCGCTGCTCAGGAAATCCATTTCATGGAGAGAAAATTGGAAAGGTGGCTGRCTACCTGTTTATATTTGTTTGAAATTGGGTTTAAGGACATCAAAGGAAGCATACTATACTGTGCACTWCTAAACTATAATGCATGACATTTACTCACAGAATAAAGTCAATTAAAACCAAGCCACACAGAGAACATACACATGACCTACCACTACATGGGTTCTCTTTGTTTCTGTGTATGTGCAAAAAAAAAAATAAAATAAAGCCATACCTGCACACAAAGCACATATTCAGTTGCAACCATGTGCTTGAAGATGACTGCAGATCTCAAGATGCCATGAGGGTCCAGTGAAAACTCCTCTTCTTCATTGCCAGTTAGGATGGTGAAGGTAAAAGGGGGGCCATTGTGAAAAGAGTCTTTGTCTGTCACTACCAGCTGCAAAATGCTTGTGCCCACTGGTTTATTTTCCTTTACACATGTACACAGTGTAGAAAGAGAAGGATTAAAATAACACATCTCATCACAATGATMAAACACCAAGTTTCTCTATTGAGAATATTTGAATAAATGCTGCTTGTCCAAGATGGCACTGTACTGTGGCATTTATTGTGAACTGCTTGCAGTCCTACTGCCTGAAAGGGAAGGTGGAGGTACCCACAGCATCTCCTGTGAGTGACAGGCTCTGCACACTGCTGGATCTAATTAGGACAGACTAAACGATAAGCCTTGCATCCTAAGCAAGGTCTAAGGCACCCTCCCACAGTTCCCAGGGAGACTGTGCTTGGCAAATGCCCTTGGCATCCCAAGGAAATCATGGCACGGCCCTGCACGCCTCCCTGCTGACACAAGCCTGCACCCCCTTGGTGCAAAGGCAACAGAAACAGGCCAACGTAAGACCAACTCAGCCAGTCTCCACTTCCCCACAGAACTCAGAACACCCCAGATCCCACAACTCCAGCACTGACTTTATTAACATAATTAATAAAGACTGCAAAAGTCACTCAGTTATGGTGAGACAGACCTACCTTCGAGTTTTTCACAGCTGCTTGTCTGAAAAACAGAAACTCTACCCAGAGGATGGAAAAGGGAATTTCAAGAGCTGTATTCACTCTCCTCCTTTATCCTTTGCATTGCATTACTCCTGAGCTGGAAGGACCTGAGACCCCATTTATCATTTCAGCTAATTCTTTGTCTGCGGAAGGGTGATCAGTTCCCTCTCAYGAGGGACATGAGGTATGGCAGCAGAGGCTGCTGCAGAGTGGCAAGAATGGGGAAAGGGCAGAATTTTTGAGGCCAGAGTATATTTTCTGGCGTAACAGGGATGAAGAGTAAAATGTGAGACAGAAGCTGAGATTAAGGAACCTCAGTAAACAGAAACTTATCAAAGAGTTAAGAAAGAGAGGTTTAGCCTCTTCTTTAAATAAGATCATTTGATACATCTCTGGAAGATAAATCATCAAAAGCTACTTAAGCAAAGCCAAATGCTTTCATATTTTAAAGGCCAGAGAATTTTTTGATGTGCAGGATAAACTTACTTGAATTACAGCTGTATAGTTAGCAGGAGTAAATACAGGGCTATTATCATTCACATCAGAAATGTCTACGTTGACCGTTACAGACGATGACAAAGGAGGGATGCCGCTGTCTCTTGCCTGAATAACTAACGAATAACCAGATATCTGCAAAAAGGTGAGAACATTAAATCAATGTGAAAGCAGTCCTAAATTTTAATATATATTCTCACATCCAACAAACCACCTACCATTTTCTAAGGAAAACTGTCTGGCCCCATTACCTTCCCTACCCTTTGTATAGCATTATTCTGTTTATTGCCATACTATTTCCCAAACTCTGTTTTATAAGACTACCAACAAACCCAACTCCTTCACTGTATTAAAATAACCATATCAGATACATACCTGAAACAAAGAAATAGCCGCCACCCTTCTTCCCCCCCTCCAAAAAAAAGGGGGGGGGGAACAGGAAACCAAGGGACCAAACTAAGCCATTTCTGTTTTAGCTAGTATTTTCAGCTTTCCTAGGTGACAGCTGGAATATGCAACCTGATTCTACTTATCTTATGGTTGGTTTCCAAGATAATATATAAATGACTTATTAGAGTAAGCCTCAATTTGACACACTATTTCTAACATGGTGATAGAGAATCAAGATAAAGCTTACAGGCAGGTGGCTTAAATATACTGGAAAACATTTGGGATTACTAGGGATAACACAGTCTCTGTAGCAACAGGATATTATCCTCCACTTAGCAGAAGATAAGGCCTACTTGTTAGGAACAGGCAAAAACTGCTCATCATTAAGTGGGCAACTCAGTGCAGTTCCACTTGCTAGCACCCATGGGGAATTTCACCTTCTATATCCACATGTCCATGTGAGTGAGATATGAGCCCATGTGACAATTCAGAAAATCTGTCTATGCACAGCTTATGGATGACAGTCTGATTTTATGAACTGCATCCTTATGTTGGCCTCCTTATGTCTTACGACTGTCTTTTACTGTATATTGCTTCATGCTCCCAAAGGAGTGCTGCTGACATATCTGCTCATGAATCCTTCTTAGTAGGAGAGAACAAAAGATTAACGCATTCTAGATAAAAAAACCACTCTACTCCAACCTCTTGGAGTGGGGGGGGGGGCTGGAAAAGGGAAACACAACGTCCCCACAGAGGAGAACAAAGTAGTGCTAAAAACACTTGGTAGGGGTGGTGAGGAAATCCAAACAGATACAGAAATAAAAGACATTTGGATAGCAGGGAAGAATACAGGCTAAGCTTACAAACAAGAGGGCTCTCTGGGGTGTGAGACCAAGCTAAGAGAAAATGGAACAAGTTTTTGTGAGGGTTGTGGGGAGGAGAAAGACTCTGATTTGGTGAGGATGTAATAGCAGTAGGGAGAAGAATAATCCTGGGCTACTGAAAGGAGTCATTTAAGTTTTATTTTTTTTCCTTTAGGGTTTTATATTTCTTATGCTAGCTAAACTCRAGATTGACAGTTGTGGGGGCTTTTTTCAAATTTTGTGTGTGTTTGCTTTCATTTGCACATACCGCAGAAAAGTACATGGCAGTACTCAGGATTTCCCAGAATTAGAGCTCTGGAAATGAGTTTTCCTAAACAATTGACGAAACCTGCGAGTCAGCAATGCCTTTGGCAAGCTACAGCAGATGGGGCATCATGTCTTATTTTCCCCAGAGGAGCCAGAGGCACCTGAGTCCTGGAAATGTGCCAAGGAGGCAAAGAAAAAGACAATATTACAGTCTATTTTAACCAAGGGAAACTTAGGAGCACGCAGATSTAAGAGAGTTGGTCTTAAACACAAACACAAGCTCGGTAGAGGTGAACGTGTATGTGTCTGTATACATAYATACATGCATATACTTCACAGCTGTGACAAAGGCAGAAATTAAATAAATGCAAATTAGGAATTTAAGGCTATGCATTTAAGAATAATATCTCATAGCAAAGAATATGCACAGTCATTGTCATTTCTTTGTCCTCAACAATCTGTAGCAAAGTTATTCTGCAAGGAGAATAGACAATTTAATCCTGCCTTCATGATCATATAGAAAGGATATGTGCCTCTGTTTTAAGTAGTAGCCATGACTTCCGTAGAAAGTTTTTCCAGCTGAGCTCATATTTAAGAGACAGCGATCAGCTTCCCTAGCTTAGTGAATGTATTGTCTGCAGGGATGAGGCATGGATTTCTTTGTGTTGCAAGACTTTTGAAGCCATGGAGCACTTCTCTGTCCTGATAGTGGCACAGGCAACCGTATTTTGTTTTTTCCAAAAGCTGCTAATTGCCATCTATGGCAAAACGGTGATAAATCACTCTGGATGAATAATCTAGTGAGCAAACAAAGCAGCAGAATCTGTTTAATCAAGCACTCTTTCACTTTTGGTACAGCCTGGCCACTTTGTAACATCACCTCCCCAGTGACATGTTTTGCAGAACGCTAATTAACGGCTGAGGTCTCAGCTCTGTGCTTGGTGCCACAATCTGCAGTATATTGTAATCACTCAAGTTGCATACACCACTGCATGTGTATGTTTGCATGCGCAAGAGAGAGGAGGCAGCTCATTAACACAGCAACAGCTGTTGGTATCACCACACGAGAAATCCAAAGCTGTTTTTTTTCCCCAGCCTGATCTCAACTGCTGTGTTGGTGCAGGGTGGGAACTCCAGTAGGGCAGCTGGCTTGCAGATAGGATCAAGGATAGGTTTAGGGTGAGAAGRAAGTGGAAAAACATTGGGAAGATCACTGCAGAGTGAAAAAGCAGCTATTTCACAATTATTAGTAGCAGATTTGAAATCAACAGACATCTGCAACTCATTTTAAGTTAAAAAGTCCCACTTATCTTACCCTTTCTCTGTCCAATTTCTTTTTAACCTTCACAAGTCCCAGAACAGGATCAACTGAAAATTCATTGTCTCGATCACCACTCACTATGGAAAAATGAATCTKGCCATTCAAAGGACTGTCCAGATCTTCTGCTATCAACTTTTTGAGAGAAGAATAAAAATTAGCAAAACAAGTATTATATCATCTGTACGCTACATTAACTGCTCCAAMTCCCCGAAATAGGGCTTCATATTTTGTTAAACTAGTTACATATGAACTGCACACCATTATAGCATCAAGTCAATTAAAGTTTTGTGGGAAGTGTGTTTTACTCCTCTTGGACTTTTCCAGTATTCTAGCCTTAAAAAATCAGAATATTTTAACCTTAGTACTCTATATAACCCTTTACTCCTGAAGCCAATATCTCCAAGGTGAGATTATTGTGAGTTTTGGGTGAGTTTGGTCTGGCATGCCAGGCCACTAGTTACAAATATTACGTATTTCACTGAAAAGTTGAATTCTGCCTTCCCAATAAAGCTGACTTGTTTCCAGCTGTGCTGACTCATGAAATATGATGCCTTAAACATTCCATTGTTCTTGGATAACATATCAGGGAAAAAAAAGAAGCATCCTGTGCTACTACTTTCTTTTTTGCTGAAAACTAGTAGCTGTCTGGAAAGCAGTAGCAGACAGAATACTGGCTAGAGAACAGGTCCAGGGATTTAAGATGCAGTAGTTATCATTATTAATTAGCATAGTAGTATTTTATGAAAGGTCATGTGACAGAACACTTCATGGCAGWATCCTGCCTAAATGTTGAACACAGSCTAACTCACCATTATCACAGAATCACCAACTGCGGCGTCTTCACTGATGACTGCACTGTAGACCACCTGGCTGAACTTTGGTGCATTGTCATTAACATCCGTCACATTTACGTTCACAGTCGTAACAGCACTCAGGGCTGGAGTACCTCCATCTTTTGCTTCCACTACTAAGTAGAAATCCTTACATGATTCATAATCCAAAGCTTCAAAAATGGAAATGGCTCCTTTGAAGGAAGGGAAGAATGTCAATGGATAGCAAACAACATCAAAGATTAAGGGATCTGATTATAGCAAACAATAAAGCATGTTATTTATCACTGCAGCACAAATATATACTAAGTTATTCTAACTGTAACACTGCCAATTAAATAAAAATGTTTGGTCAGGTTCCTACTGCTGTTGTTTGATTAAAGAATGATGCAAATTGCACTTGGATTGCCTCTGCAGAAAGGACCCTCAAAAGACATAAAGCAATCAATGATTTTGGAAAATCACTTTCATCATAACTTTCAACAGAAGTGAGACATCATAGTCTACCCATTTACATGGCTTCATGCATAGAATCTGTGGGAGAACTAGATGCAGAGTCTGGAAATTGTAACTAACAAGACAATGGACATTTAACCCTACCTACCTAAAATAAAGCTTGTAAAGCTGTATCAGCAAAGCAGCCTTTATTAGTGAGGTCTGATTTTACTAATATTTAAGCATGACTTAATGTCTCGTGAATTAAATGCCAATAAATGAAGGATAATAGCTTTGAGAAATCAGTTTCCTGTCGTAACATGACTAAGCATGAGCTTAGCCAGTCAACCAGGTTTAAAAATTTAGGCCTCCCTTGTCCCTCATCACCCAGTCAGAGCTAAGACTCTCTGTAACTCAACTCATTCCATGCACCAAGATCTCCTCTAGGGCAGAAATGCTTTTCATGCAAGTCCTCTCTTTGTTTCTCGTGYATCCATGATCTTATCCTTCTTCCCCCACCCTCACCCCAGTTACTAGCAATACCTTGAAGGAGGTAATATTAAGCACAGTAGCAAAGTCTTAAAACCTCAGCAAGACAAATCTTTCCAGCACGGACTCATCAGGAACAGGAATGTAAGGGAATTTAGAGGTCATTTAGTCCAACTGCTGCCCCAGGTAAATGTAACAGTTCTTGAAATTACTCATCTATAATGTTCTTAAAAACCTCCAACATCAGGTTCTTAAACTTCTCACGCAAGGTACTCAAGTACTTAACTATCATTAGCATCCTCTTTTTACAGGTTTGAATACTCTCATCATGCTTTTCTAGCTTGAATAGCACCAATTCCTTCAGTCCTTCCTTGCAAGTCAAATTTTATAGATCTTGGATCATTCTCTTTAATCTCATCTGGACTCTCTCTCCAAGTGAATCCCACCTTTCAGCASGACTTGCTGAATCCAGGAGCCCTGAAGAGAAGCTTCTAAGAAGCTATCAGGAGGTTCCCACTGATAAATAATGCTTCTCATACCATTTTTCAAGCCCAGATCAAGCATGCTACATCAGCATACAGCTGTCTGGAATCTCAGTTCCTGCTTCTAAACTGATAATAATGGAGCTGTCACACATTAATGAATAATAAACATTTTTTTTTCCTGTGTGATTAAGCTCCATTATGGGTTTTTGTTGATGTATCTTCTTGGCTTCATTGTCAAATGTGAAGTTAAGTATTGCTATCTAGGCATATTTATGTTTAAATTTTGTTAGCACTAATCAACAATAGGAAGATAAAATAAATAATTGAGCGTTATCTGTTAAGTCCCTTACAAGTAAGGCAGTGGCCTGTACAGAGAGTGGAGATTTTTGCTTGCAGTAATAYAAAGGATACAATGCATCATTTTGAGATTTTCCAGGTTATAGATGTATTCAAACAAGTGTTACCTTCAGCTTTCAAAACAAAGATTGTTTAGTTCTGAAGTTCAGATGGCAAGTTTGCACTGGTCTTCTTGAATATTAAGAGAATAAGGGGATCTACTACAGAAATCACAGAAGAATCACCGATTACTGTCAGCTGCTGGATTAAAACCTCAATAAGGATAAAGAATATATCCTACTAAAGAAATTCAAACAAAGTGAGTCATTAGGACCAAACAAAGCAGCTCTTCTTAGCATTTCTTAGAAAGAAGCAGCAGCCCTTTAAAAAAATTCGTGATGTATAACCAGAAAGAACACACAGCTGAAGTCAACTGTCAGACAACACAAATCAGGAACAACCTAAATTAGTGGAGCCATGGACAGTTGTATTACCGTACAGTCACTGTCTGAAATATTAGGTTTGTCAGCTATTTGGTCCTCTGACACTTGCCAAGGTCTAGATTATTGAGGCTTTACTCAACTGGTAAGCATTAAAATATTTTAAGTGATCATAACTGTAAGTTTGCACAATTTGGCTAATGAGATATCACATCTACTGTGGCTTCTACAGGCATACTAATGGAGAAAAGTATTCTCCACTAGAGTTGGGGCAACTGAGCATGACTGCAATTTACACCAGTCTTTAATGTAAAATTGTTTTTTAAAGGTGAAACTAATTACACATTGACAGGTTCTGCATCTCTGTCTTTGGAATTCTTTTGGTCCAACCAGTTTCCTCAAAGCATTCAAGTTTTTCTGAGGCACTACAAATAAAAACCACTTTACAAACCTGTTTTTGAGTTAATCCTGAACTTTCCTTTCTCATTCCCAGATCTAATGAGATAAGTAATTTCAGCATTAGTACCAATGTCTTGGCTTGTAGCAAAAACAGAAAGGACTTCAGTGCCAGGTGAGGTGTCTTCAGGTACTGTAACAAGATAATCTCTTCTTTCAAACACAGGGGGATTGTCATTAATGTCTAGCACTGTAATAGTAACAGTGGCAAATGAGGATAAGGTCAGCACAATGCTTTGATCTGAGGCCTTTACACTGATGTTATAGGAAGACTGTAGCTCTCTATCAAGTGGATGCTCCAAAATAATGATTCCTGATGACCGGTCGACTGAGAAGTAACCATCTGCAGAGTCTGCCAGGGAATAGACAACTTTTCTGTTCACACCTGAAAGAAAAGCAGATGTGAAAATGATGAAGCAGAAAAAAAAAAAATCCCCTTCTCCCTGTCTAGTGGAAAAATCTGCTACCACAGCGATCATTTCCAATGTGGTTAGAGCGCACGTATGTAGGAGTACCTGAGGGTACTGGCTGAAGGTTTGGGAGATCAGAACATGCTCTTCTTACTTGTCAAATCCCTGTGGATAAGTTAAGTTCCTTCCTTCTGCATGATACTTTTTTWAAAAAAGACCACTTTGCAGAACTGCTACGTAATGAAATTGGATAACAGAATCCAGATATGGTCCTTGCCCAGAAAAGCTTACAACTGAATTGGATGAGACAGGCAGTATGTTGAAAATGAAATGTCTCAGAGGACATCTTGAGGAAACAGAAACRTCCAACCAGGGAAATATAAACTCACAAAAATGTATCAGGTCGCATAGAATGTACACTTGCTACCAATGCTGCCCTGATTCCACTACTGAGGAGCAAAAYATCATAATAAGATGACACCTGTTAGACAAAAGCTGCACCAAAGAATTCCTGCAAGAACATGGACATTTTAGAAAGAAAGTGCTCCTCCTCTCCATTTGAGAAAAAAAAATTGAATTTTACAATGATATTCTGTGTTTTTCAAATTCTGCCTGTGCTTCCTGATACAAAAATCCTAYCCACCCAGCTGTTGAATATGCAGATTCTCTATACTACAAGTTTTTGTCAGTAACAAGGCCTGAGGGGAAGGTAGTGACTAGCCCGTTTGCTGCACTACAGTGGGATAGCCATTTCAAATCTAATTAAAAGTGAACACAAATATAACTTCACTCAAGATCCCTTGATGCTGGTTTATTTTATACTTTGGTCCTGGGTGCTGCATTAAGAGATTAGAACTAAAACACAAAGATCCACTAAATTGGAGAGTCTTTGTTTTTAACATCTCTCACTTGARCATTTGCTGCCCTTTTCGAGGGAGAACAGACTTTACAAGCCTGACATTAATCAGCCAAATAAGAGCTACCAATCCCTTCTAGGCATATTTTGTTAWTTTTAAATTTGTGACAGTATTATTCTGCTTTCCAGTAGCAGCAAAGCACTGTAGAAATGACTGATCAAAAGCAGTACAAATCACATTTGTTTTCCGCTTGACRTAGCAGGAGTAAAGATCCACACAAGGGGGAGCTGGGGGACTCTCTTCTTCAGTCATGCYCACATAAAAGCTAGAGCAACTACAAAGTACTAGACCCTACTCAGGTAGCATTAGGAATAACTATCTGGCCTCTTCAGGGAATAAAGTTTTTATACAGTGCTTGAGACACCAGAGTGTATTTCAGWCATTCAAAGGTTTTTAAAATAAATAAAAGTTTAAATGCCTATATTGCAATGAACTAGTATTTTTATCACAGCAGATCCTCTCTATTCACCAAGGCATCAAATGTTATAAAAATCAGAGAGGTACTCCTTCAGCAAAACAGGCAAGGCAGACAAGGAGGGGGAGGGGGGAAAAAAAAAGCACTGTTAGTCCTATTTTGCACATGAGAACTGAGCTCAGCACAGAAACCAGTCTGAGACTCTTTTACGTGTTGAAACATCTAGACCCTGAGTACACTGCAATCTGCTGGAAACCACGGYSACTGCTTCACTTAGCTCTTTTTAAYGTGCATTTAAATATGCTGTCACTCGACAATCAACTAAGCTGATAAAAGTGAAACAAGAGCAAAATGCACTGGAAAGTGGAAGGTTTTGAGGGTCTGAATGGCTAGAGATTTGCCTGTATTTCTGGCAGGGGAGCATCTTCCTCTGTCAGGAATCCTTGCTGAACACGGGCGTTGGACTAGATGATCTCCAGAGGTCCCTTCCAACCTTACTGATTCTATGATACTTGTCATAACAACATTTGGGTGTAATACAGAACATTTAGATAGCATGTTCTTTAAGAGCACGAATAGCTAGAATGGGGATGGCTTACCCATGACCTGTGTCCTGAAACACTCCAAAACTTCAGCAAGAAGATCTTGCAAAGGATAGTGGAGAGGCATGATTTGGTGCATCTGACAACACGTGGAATGTGTTTACGTACAAAAAGTGATAACTCCGGTGACTACAATCTGATCAAAATATAATCAGATCACTCTCCTTGGACTCTGCTATTTAACAGTGATTAACTAACAAAATACGGCAAGTGATTGTTAGTGATCCCACAAAGGGGCCAATTCAGATACACATTACGGATTTCTGGACTCTAAGATAAGGGATTTCTAGGCAGAAATTGAGAGCTACTTTTTGAAGACAAATGTTTCTCTTCCGTTGTTTTCCAAGAGACAAATACTAGTTTGATGATGAGAACAGCCTTATTTTGCCCATAGAACCTAAAGAAAAGCCTCTTAGGGGTGAAATTGCTATTTTATATGAAGAGAAACAGAAAAATCAGGATTGGAAGATCTCAGCTGGGACACTCGCAGATAACAATCCTTGATGACTTTCAAGCACAGGCAGAACTGAAGAAATACACATCTCAGCCACCTGCTGCTTTGCTCCTTAAGTGATCTGTGGGGCTGGATTTTAATGCTTGGTTCTTGTGAGGAAAATGCATTCAGTGAGAAGCTGCTGCAGGAAAAGCACTTAGAAAAAAAGTATTGAATTCTATCAGTAGCTGTCTCCCCTCAGGTTCTTGATCTGAGGATGGAAAAAAAAATGGGCAGGAGGTATAGATGAGGTAGCAAGTTATTTCTACTGAGATCCAAGATTCTCKAGTCTTATGGGCTACCACTTTCTGAGAAAGAAGCTTCTAGCAGTTTCTGCCAGTGGCAGCCCTGACATAGAGATGATGGCAGAGCCTGATGCAATTGCAAAGGAGATCTTCTGTGAGAAGGAAACAACTGCTCCAGCCCCGTTGTTCCTGCATCAGCGATGAGAGCAATCCTTCCGCACTGCCTGCCCACAGCTGTCAGGGGATTAATGTTTGCAAACTGCGCTCTGTCTATTCACTTACTCACTTAACTTCTCTGATTTCTAAGGTGCCAATCACTAATAAAAGCTATTTGAACATGGAAAGCTTTGCAGGAATTGTTATTACTAGAAAAGGATTGCAGTATATTTTTTWAAAAAAATAAATAAAACAAGTGTGTTTTACATTTAGACTTGTAATAGCATGCGATAGAGTACTGCCCTTTGCCAAATCTCTGACTTGAAGAGCTTGTGTAACTTATAGGCCTTTACTACCTCAAATGCCATCCTTCAAGCATTTTTTTTTCTTGTTTTCTTCTGTACTAAAACAGAGTAGGTACTGAATGTCACAAAATGACATGTTGTGTGTCCTTACTACTGCAAATAGTACCAGGCAAATAAAATACTTTTCTTTATAACATAGGGATCACATTTCTCCTTGTCTTAACTTGAAAATGGTGGCGTTACAACATGGGTTGATCCAGACTGCCATCAATAAAGGGTTGACCATTATCACAACAGATACAATCCTCATCTAACAGTGAATTTCTGAGGTAGGCTTTACCTGCTTACTGTATCACATAGAAATTAAGATTTATCTATGATAAAGTCACTACACAGTGTACTTCTTCCTGTTTTCATCTATCATCCCAAACTCAGTATCTAATATGTTTCCTCAAGTACAGCTAGCCTACCTCTTTCTTATTTATCTGAGGAAAATGAAGTTTAACTTTGCCAGCTACTAATTTCAGCTGCTAATACAGGAGTTTCATAAGAAACCCAAACAGGAAGATTCAGGAAAGGTCACTTCTGAAAATCTTGGGAAAGGAGTAATGGCAAGCATTAAAAATAAACAAACAAGAAGTAAAACAGAAAGCTGCCCAGAAAGAGAGCTGTAAAATTAGCTATTATTTTTCAAGTTAGCAGTGATTTGTAAGCACGATATCTGATTACTGTGCTTCCTCTTGCCTCCGTGTTTCACGGTGCAATTATTAACATTGGCATGTACCTCTGGCCTTTCCTAATTACACAAACATTAACCACAACACCAATTACTGCAAGTTAAAAGGCCACAGCTTCATTAACAGTAAACAAGACACAAAAGGCAAACAATAAACCAAATTTTATAATTCCCTACTCCATCATTTTGAGATGAAAGAGAGAAATCTTGCCAGAAGTACCTTGCTCAACTGCAGAATATATAGCCCCATAGGGTAAGATATTTCAAGTGATTTTTACAACTTAAGCAGAAAAGCAGCCAAGTTCAAGCCATACTACCTCTACAAAGACATGGTTTGACTGCTTTGTGCCATTTCTTGGGGGGAATGATGGCCCTAACACCACAAAGACCTCTTCTCACACAAGTCCTCCAAGGGAATCATGGTACCRTGGGATCAAAGTATAGCCACAGCGGAAGAGACAAAGACACTAACCTCTTCCCGAATGCAAATACTGGACATATACAGCAGGCATAAGGTTTTAGTGGTACGACACCTCACACTCGCATTTCATACCTTGTTTTCCAACTCAGCTGGGTCTGTGCGTGCCACTAGCCACCTGCTGTCTTCTGCAGTGGGATGGAAGGAGTCTGGATGGTTGGTTCTCTCTCCCTCTTTTTACCAGTAGAGGTTTCTATAGTCCAGGGTTTTGGCCTACCTGACTGAATACTTGATTTCATCAATGATCTAAGGTGCTTTGCATCTTCATATTGATCAGGCGTGAATTTGATTATTTTTTGAAGTGTTGGGTGCTATACTATAATGCTTATTTGCATAAGTACCATTTTGGATATACCCACTTTACAGTTACACTGGCTGTGATAATACTGCATCTGACACCATTGGGCAATGTATTATGCTAAAATATTGGTCTGTAGCAATGGAATGTGTATGTATGTATATATATAAGCACACATACATACATATATATGCTTCAGTGACCCAATTTAAACACAGGGATTATTCAGGCAATATAATCTATTTTCCTTGTCATATATCTCATTCTCTTCTCCCACATTGCTTAAAATGCCTTGGAAATCTCAAAAATGAAAGAAATTCATAGAAATTACAGAACAAATGGATAGAATGAGTCTTGTGAGGTCATCTAATTTATCTCTGGCAAAGGTAGGATGAATTAAAGGTATCCCTTCCCCTAACAGAGGTGTTTCCTTCAGTGATGAACTTCCACAGTCTCCTTGGGGAACATACTCCAGGGTCTCACTACCCTTATAACTACAAAACTTTCTCTGACTTTCTGCTGAGATTAAATAAAAATAACAACAGACCAGAAAAAAAGGTTCGAAAACCCATTTCCTTCTTCTTCCTAGCTACTTCTCCAATACCTGAAGATTGTTATAATGTCTCTTTGCAATTCTTTTTTTTTCAAGCACCCCCACAACTCCAGTTGCTTTAATATTKGCTTGTAGCTGGCGCTCTCCAGACCTATGATCATCCTGGTGACTCTCTGGCTAGCCTTCATCTTTCTGGAAGTGACGAACCCCAAACCCGACGCAGCTTTTCAGCTCAGGATTTGCCACCACCAAGTACACAGAAAAAATTGTCTCCAATTTTACAGACTTAATCTTGTTTATCCATCTCTTTAAAACATTTGCTTTTTCACACCAGTACAAAAAGGTACATGTACATTCAGCTTGTGACTCACTGTAATACAGCATTTCTGTAGCTCTGCTGCCTAGTCAGTTATTAGCCAGATAATATTGGTGCACTTGATTTTTACCTAAATACAGAACTTAACATTTATTTTACTGATTGGCATAGTATTTTTCCAGACAACTTTTCCAATGATTAAAACCCACAGCTCCTGCTTTCATACTATGCTGGGTGCTTCACAGATCTTATGCCTGCTTATCCAGTCATGAATGAAAATAAGGGCAGGACTGGATCCAGTGCCTTTCTTAACTCATYCCTTCAGTGTAACAGCTATTGCAAACTTACCTGATAATAGTTTCATGTAGATGATGTTTCCCTAGCTTGCTTATAAAAATTTCATGTGATACAATTTCAGGCACCTCACTCAACCTACGCAGTATGACACATACTGCTTCATTCCTTTCTATATAGCCTCTCAGCGTGTTGTAGAAGGAACTAAGACTGGTTGGATGACTTTTGCTTGCTGAATGGAGACCAGCTTTTAGTTGTCTCTTTGATACCTATTAATGCTCACAAGCTTGATTATTTTCTCTTTGTTTTTTGGGAACTGTAGTCACAGTCCCTTATTCCTGCTGTTTTCCAAACTTGAGCTGAGGATTCTGTTTACGAAGTCAAGTGCATTAGAGTGGAGGGGAGCAACAGGATACACATACTGATTACTGCAATGGTGTCCTAAGTGTTCACGAAGTTCCCCTGGCTACCTGTTTACAGCTTTAAATATCTGGTCCTAAGCATGATTCAATACTAGGGGCAAACATACTGACTGCTTACAAGGTTTAGTCTCCTTAGCATTTAGGCATGAGAGGCAAGGTAAAGAATATGAAGTAGAGCTTGTTTAGGCAGGCAGCTAAGTTTTTTACTGTGATTTCAAAACACCTTGTTTGTTTGTCTCCCAACACTAGATAAATTGAAACTCCACAAAATCTGATTACTATTTTTTTCTTGGCAATTTTTCAGGGGCCCAAAGTTCTGCATCTCAACTATCCTAGAAGTGCTTCTGCCCTTTTTAGAAGTGCAAAAATTAGGTTTTCTCCTGAAAATTCTTTGGGTGAGCTTGGAGCTTTTGGTGTTCTCTGAACCAGCCAAACCACACYGACAGTTTCGGCCTTTTCATATAATTCAGTGATGTCACACACTTTTCTTTACCTTAGCTAAGGAGGAAAGGCAGTGCCTTTCCACTCTACTTAAGGCACACAAGCCTAATGAAGAAAGTACCTGCCTAGGAAGGAGGAATATTAAGCTATAAAGCTATTTTTTTTCATTGAACAAGCCCTGGATAAAACACACTAATATTATGGGGAAAGTAATCACCCACCAAGCTACAGAGCAATGCTCCCTCATGTGCTCTTTCTTTCTGACTGATTCCTGATTTCTTTTACAAAACAACATCAATGAGGCCAAACAGGATCCCTACTTCAACTAATCTGTAACTTGAGTTTACGTAACCCTCCACTTATGCAATGTTTTTTGAATAGCTGCAGATAAAGGAATGAATAATATGGGTCTTCTGTGTCCTGCCTTAGTGCAGTAACACCTGGGCTATTTTTTTTAAGGCAATGAGGGAAAGAGGTGGGTAAATACATAGGAAGCTCCATCTATATTTTAAAGAGAAAGAGTCTTCCTCCCCACAATATCTCATATTTATTTTATAAACGCCCAGACAATAAYCAGATATATCTATCTGGCTAATGTTAGCTCACACCTACCTCAGTAGGTGTCTCCCACTGAGGAGGCTGAATGGCTTCACCAGGAGGGCTGATTCCCTTCTGTTGTAGCTCTTTCATTTTGTATGAAGAAGTGAATATTCAGCTCCCCACACAGAGAACCGGGCTAATTAGAGACTTGATTGATTAAGACTCTCCACACRAAAGGCAAATGCACTAATCAGAGGACTACAGAGTCAGTCTCATAAATCTCAGCCCAATTAGTATTTAACTCTACATAACTCTTAAAAAAAAATGGCCAAATTCAACCACATGGATTGACCTGTATAACTTGGTTGTAGAAACTCTTCTRCGGGATAGTCTCAGTTTTTTGCTGAACTAAGATTTCAGTCCCCATCTTTCTCCCTCAAATCCACTTAAGTGCACCAGCTTCAAATACTGAGTTCTTTTCTGACAATTCATGAGAAAACAGAGGTCTCTGCTTTTCCCCACTGCACACAAAATACTTGCTAGTTTTGGCTTCATTTTCAGCCTCCTTTTGCTGCTTTAAACCTGCAGAACCTTGCTGTGAGTGCGCTATGTTCTCACATCCTTGAGTGTCTGCTGGTTTACTATGCACCACCTCTCTCAAGGATGTGGGGATGGGGCAACCTCCAGCTTAGGTGCCCAAGCTGTGTACTGCTCAGGGAGCCTGGTGGCACATCTATGTATTCACAAGGCCAAGAGACACACTTCTAAGAAGGTCTTCTCTGGCCTAGATGCTTTCTCTCTGACTCGTCRTGACGTGCATCATGTAGCCCTGACCCTCAGCACACTGGGAGGGCTCTGCCTATCTTGTCTGCTATTCGCAAAAATAGGGCTGACTCCGTCTGGCAAGTGGACAATGAACTGAGGCAAATACAAGGCACGGACAAAACAATTTACGTCAAAGATTATGGCAGCTGGTAATTCAGTAAGGCCTAACTGGGGCAAGCGAGCTGGTGAGTGCCTTTGCTGCTATTCTAGGAAGAAACAAATTGCTTTGAATTGTATTTCTTCAAGATACTCCACGCTTTGGCTAGCCACACTGCAACCTAGGAATCAATTAGTTCTTTGCAGCTTGCATGCATCTGCTGTTCCTATGCAATGTACCAGCATCGCACCCAGGAGCTGGAGACAAGGCACAGGRATGGAAGATGATGGCTGAGGACTGAGCAGTAACATCTGTGCAACTCAAATTTCTTTGCAACCACATAAAGGTCACTTCTGTCAAGTTTTTCCTCTACTTATGTTTCTGTGTTTTTCTATGTATTGGCAGCCAAATCCGTCTATACTAGTTGGTTGGGTAGGGGAACAGGGAAGTCTCGTTGACTTCATGCCAGCCATGGCTTAGGCAGYAGGGTAACAAAGATGTTGGAAAGCACTGGTATCAGGCAAAGCAGGGCTGGTTCACAAGATCATTCTCTTTCTGGGTGAAATCATAAAATRGTAAGGTTGGAAGGGACTTCTGGAGGTCATCTAGTCCAACCCTCAGTGTAGACCATACGGGGATCAAGCCTGTGACCTTGGCATTAGCAGCACCACGCTCTAACCAACTGAGCTAATGCAAGCCCTGCCTCCATCACAAATCCAGAGAAAATTCAGTGTGTCAGTAAAATCACTAAATTGACTATAAACATGGATGGTGTAGAACTGCCAGTACCTGAATGRTCATAAAGACCCCTACAGAAGGATAGATGATACACTGCTTCTATTTAGCACAATAAGCGCTTGCTGCCTTTCGTGGACTGTACCATCAATCATCACGAAAATTGGCCTGATTATGGAGGTCATTCCTAAGGTAAAGCAACTGCAATTGAAGCAGGACTTTCTAACTGCTATTTAAAGGACCGTTGAGCTTGGACCATTTTGTCATTCATTTTCTTTTTCTGCTAGTAATGCTGCAAACAACCGGTACATGCATAAAAGGTGGAAAGACCTGGGAGTGGGCAAGCACCTACAGTTTAGATAACAATTCAGTCTCCAGGTTTACTTTGATATTTATCAATCTTTTTAATTTCGTGCTTGCTGCAAAGTCCTATGCATGTTTTCTTCAGTGTTGCTGCTCTAGAGTAACCTTAATACTACTTAAACGGGCTGATGCTGTGAGTGTCTGAYGGGGTCTCTCAAATAACTACACCCCATCCTTCACTCCAGCTCTTCTTGTGTCCTAATAGGAACAGGATGGAGTAATTTGGCACCTGGCTTTAAAGAAGTAGAAAGGGAGGTAGAAAATCCACTGCTCCCTGTGAGCTTCCTTACAAACTGTAAAAATCAGGATTTAAGATGTCTTTCACTTCTCAGTTTGTGCATTCCCAAACTTGATGGTGGCAAGTTAGTGGGAAATATTATCTTGTGGAAATATCAAAAATTCCCAGTGGAAGTAGGAYAGAATAAAGAATTATTTTATGTTAATGTCAATACATTTCAACAAAGGGACATGCGTATACTTTCCTACAAGTGACTTAAATTTAAGACTCCTAGCTACAGGGAGATGTTACGTAAAACGAACTTGCATGCTCCTAGAATTAAAAATTGCTTTAGCTAACAAGCACTTTTCTGCTGAAGACTGGTGGGGGATGGGGGAAGAAAACCCATAGTTCTCCTTCAGTGTGTCCAGCTGKTACAGCTGGTTTCTAAACATGTATCCAAATTACAAATATATTAAATAACTTATATTCCACTCTCTGAAATTCCCAGGATATTATGAGTTCCAAACCTTTACCAGCCATCAAGAGCACAAGGTAAATCTTCAATACCATGAACAATAACACAATTATTTTCCTGTTACCTGGAAATTGCCTTAATTATCCAGTAGTTTCCRACCAAAACATTTTCAGTTTTATATTAAAGGGTGATTAGGTGCAAACAGTTGCAGWTCGTAAATTGACTTCTCTCAAGTTTTATCTCAACAGCCTCTATACTTGTATTTCTATCCTTACAGTACATGGCTCTTCAAAGCCCAAATCAGAACTGACAAATGCTAAGGCTGATAGTAAGATGCTTCCTGAATATCAAAAAYTGATTTCTATGATGATTACTAGCTCCACAGATGTTTTCAGGATAAAGCTGCACAAAATCCTACAGGAATATAACTATATTTTATCTCTGTGTTTGGAATATTACAGTACCTGAAATCTTTCATTATGCAACAACGGGGAATCAGTGATTTTAGTACAGACTAACACAATAGTAATTAATATAAAAGCCAATTTTATAAACCAGAATCACTTTCATATGATACAATGTTTATTTGATTTTCAGATCTAATTATTRAAGTACATATCTCTTTCTTATTCATTATGTGCACCCCACCCTTTACGTTATCTTGTTTCAGAAGAAAGATGTAGCAACTTGCTCATATTTTTTTTCATAACTATCTTATTACRTAAAGTTGATGCTAGCAAGAACTTTCATTGACAACTTTTGATTCTAGCTCTTTGTGTATCTATCTTCCTTTTCTTGAATTCACCTCACTTATAAGAAAAGTGGTAATAAAAACAACAGTGGAAAATAACAACATTGGATGTTCAAACTGCTCAGTAGTTTACCACCAGTAAYTGATGTTTCACTGCAGGACAGTATCATAAATTTTAATTGCAATTTTTCAACCACAACATATGATGAAGGTCTTTACAGATATATTAATGACTGTTTGCTGTTCTTTTAGTGATTACTCTATATTGACATTAACAATCTTAATAACAATTGAGATCACCAGTATCCACTGTACTTTAGAAAATAAATATTTAAAAATTAAATGTTTTTTTCATTCAATGGAAGGCTTGCTTTTTATTGTGAAGCTACACAAGCCAGTTTTTATAACACATCTCAAAAACCACAGAAAGTAAAAACAAACTATTAAGGCTTTATTTATGCCAACTGATGCAAATGAGCTAAAATAAAATCCAAGTTTTGTAAGGTTTAACTTTCCATTGTTTTATATAAAAACTCCTTAGAATATTTATAACTGGGCCTAGATTTCAAGGTTAGGATCTTCGTATAATAAAATCTTGCACTTTAAAAGAACGTACAGTAAAAGAAGCAGAGTATTTATAATGCATATTCACAATGTACAACAATAGTTTTGTGCTGAGGTAACTAGCTGGAACAAATAGGAGTTATAGCAGTATAAAATTGTAGCTAAACTGTAATTAATCAGGTGTACATCCCTATGGCACATAACTATATTATTTGCATAAACAGAGGCATGGATATTCAGAACCATACTCAAAAAAGGAGGTAAGATCACTGCAGGAAGAAAAGTTGGAATTTACCCCCAAAACTCATGATAGCTATCACTGATCAACATAATAAAAAACTAGTTTCCATGACAGCTGTAATGCTTATCTTCTAATAGCAGCATAATGCCAAAATCAACCATGACCAGCTTGACATACAGAAGAGATAAAAATGGAAAAGGCAGCGATATTAAAAAAATTCTATACCACAGTTCCACCAGYGCACACAGTTTTCCTGAGCATTAATTATTGTTAGCAGCATTATTCACTTACCTACATCAGGATCAGTAGCTTGGACTCTTGTCAATAAAGCTTTAGTGGCTGTATTCTCATAGACACATGCAGTGTAGTGATCAGATGAAAAYACTGGTGGATTATCATTTACATCCTCTAAAATAAGATGGATTTCTGATTGGCAAAACCTGCCACCACCATCTGTAGCCCGGGCTACCAAGTTGTACACAGGGATTTTCTCTCGGTCGAGAGGGGCCAAGGACTTCAGCTCACCTAAAATCAATTAGTAGCTATCATTACTACTACTTTAACAACAATACTAATTCTAGACAGTGTGAGTATCACCAGAACATGTATTTCCCAGTTTCAGAAAAGCAAAAAAAAAAAATCAACCCTGCTTATTCCAATGAATGAACCAAAAGCTCATGCAAGTTTCACTTTTCACTCCTTTCCATCCAATAAAATGAGCAACCAATACAAATGCAGGGAGGGCAAGCCACTCCTGATGGCCTTCCACATTATASCATTTCACCCGTGACGGAGAGTGTAACAGACAATGTTCTTAAAGTCTTTTCGCTACTCTTAAGATTTATAGGTGTCCAGATACAAGTCTGTCTTGCTACAGAAAACACCTTGAATTTGCTGATGACAGCAGCCAAAAATGAAATGTAAAGTTTTCTAATGCTACTGTTCAAAAAAAAAAATCTCTGATATATAGTTTAGATCAGACTTCTTATTCTCATACAAAGGCCAGTATCACCACAAACATTAACAACCAAAAGAGAGTTTACTCAGACTGTGAGAACTTTATTCACAGTCTGTTTTTCACAGCACAAACAACCACCAAACATCCACAACCGATCAGAAGATAAACTTAATCTTGTAAAGGTCTTAATTCACAGTTCAATATAAATTTTGTTATTGCAGAGGGCAACAGTTCCCCCTACACACASTGTTTACATCTCCAAACACCTCCTCTTCTGTCAGTCATGATGGCTGCAGCAGGAGCACTGCCTCTGGCTAGTCAGAGAGAGGAGGCATTGCATGTGGAAGGACTTCGTCTACCTTTACATAAACCAAGTTCCCAAGAATAACAGAGAGGTGGGATTTTTATTCACGGAAAACTGAGTTTTGTGTGTGTGTGTTTTAACAAACACAGACTCTGTATCTTAGCAGAGACAAGCATGCTTTTCGAAACCAGCTGTCAAATAAAAATATGCAACAGTGCTAACGTATATAATATTATAATAGTATATATTATAATAAATAATGAAAATATATGAAAATATACAACACTTTGTAACACTTCACTGTTCCAACAAATTCATTACCGATATTCTTTCTCCCTCAAAATCCAGGTATAAAAGGACTGCCCTTGTCATAGACTCTAACTGTTTATACACCCAGACCAAAGTGGAAGAAGTGAAGCCCAAAGCTGCAGGAGGAGCACTGTGCTGGAAGCATCCCCACTTTTGTATCAAAAGACTCCAGGACAAGCGCCCCATATACCTGCAGCGTTGCTCAAGGTTTGGTTAGGGAACAAAAGRGTTAAAATCCACCTTCCTGAATACAACCTTCAATCTTGCAAACAAACATGTCCMGTCCCTTCTTATCCCTCCTACAACTACTTCAGAAGTGGCCATTCACACCTGCATTAACTGGAGCAAGTGGCAACTTTCCAAACCTAAYGTAACACTAGTTAATGAAATTGCACTCATTGATGTCTAAGTATTAAAGGGTCATTTGGAAACACCTTGCCTTCATCTTACCATTTTCTGGATCTAAGAAAAATTTACTGTTCCCAGAACCATAGAGAGAGTAGCGAATTTCACCACTGGAACCAATGTCAGCATCTTTAGCGCTGATTTTAAGAATTACTTTGTTTGATGGAATGTCTTCAGGAAACAATGCTGTGTATGCAACCTAGAGAAAAAAACAGAAATTTGGGCTATGAAGCAACAGGATTTTATAGTCTTTGTGCAAGCTTTTTTTAAACCCTCTGTAATGCATTTTTTTCTATAAAAGAAACAATTTTCCTTTACACAACCCATTCCTAGAAACTCAAATCACCSTTAAGCTTTGAAGTGTCACAAAAACAATGGCAGTTTATGACTGTTAATTGGTCTAGTTTTAGGTGTAAAATGCAGTCACATTTTCTATCTTTCTTTGTTTCATCAYACCCATGAAACCGAAACCTTGATGGGTGTGCTAATGAAGACAACTGTTTTTATCACATCATCCAACAGTGTTTGGGGGAGAGCCAGAATGGGATTCCCCAGAGTGGTGCTTCCAGTGATAGTGGTCCATCAGTGATAATATTGGCCTATGAACAGTAACCTTGAAGGAATCTGTTTTCTAATGGATTAGTTTYACCTCTCACATAGACCTTTCTACTATACTAATATCAGTTTCCCCTTTTGCTCTTTCACAGAAATAGAGAAAGTTAATGGTGTGGCCAGGCCAAACTACAGGCACATCCGACAAAATGTGAATGAGCTACTCTCTTCTGCCTTTTCCATTGGGTCTTTGGCTGCTAGCCATCTGCCAGGTTCATGAAGACTGGAATGAGGTTGAGCACATTTCCCTTCCCAACCCCTCATAACTGTTGAAAGTGGCCAGTTGGTTAACAATTGGTTGTGAAGGGAAAGCACATTTTTCTGCAGGAAAAGGGTAACTGTCCTATGCCAGTACCACCTCACACTTCTTTTCTTGAAAAAAGCAGGYTAGCAACACCACTGCACAGAAGCTGGAGAAGTCTCCTCCAGTACCTTTGCTAACCCATTATCCTTTCACCTTTGCTTCACAGGATAGTTCCAGCCTGCTCCTCTCTCAGATCACTCCAGATCCTTCAGGTAAGACATTAAGAATGAAAGCAGATGTCAGCTGTAAAGAGCAGTGGCATACACAGCAAAACCATCACTTTCAACAAAACGGTAGATTACAGTGAATGTTGCTCACTCACCTGTTCACAAACAGGATTATTATCATTAACGTCAGTGACTGTCACTTCTACAGCAGCCTGGGTTACAAAAAGGCCATCAGTAGCGGTGATGTTCAGATAATAAATGTCTTGCTCTTCCCGATCAAGTGGCCTTTTTACATAAACCTTCCATTCATTCTGAACTAGTCCCAGAGCAAATTTTCCTTTGGGATTCCCTCCTGCAATGAGACAAGCAACAAGCAATAGGCTGGGGAGTCCTTGCAGTGCTCCCAGCTGGTGTAACCACAAACATAGAGTCATCTTAAAGGACTTGGAGTAAGCAGCCATCATTCGTTTCACAGTGATAGGTGCTTTCAAACTCGCAGACTCAGGAAATCTGCAATGAGATTATGCCCCCTGTGTTTATTGCCCCCTGAATGCCTTGTTTGAAAGTGAAACAATAACTTCCAGAAGAAGCAAAATCCACTTAGCAGAGCTGAAGATGATCTCTTGTTTAGTTCCCCTTAAAGGCAATCAAATTCAAACTGTGAACAATCAATAGTCTTCTCAGGACGGTACAATTGTCTTTCCACTTAGTCTCAAGAGAGGATGTAATACTCCGTAGCTCTTGTTACCAAGACAATTTCATTAGCTGTTGATTATGCAATCAAGGAGTGGAAGCAGGTTCTATTAAGGAATCCTCTAATGAAAGCTTTATCATACAGCTGAGTCGTTCTTCTGCTCATTATAATTCTAGTTTTAAAAAAGGTTTACATGGCAGGAGAAGACACATTAGTATTAAATAGTCCTAACAAGAGGTCATTGGAGGAGCGGTTTGAAGATAAGCACTACAATTAGATCAAACATATCAGAGAGTGAAGGCTGGTGAAAGCCAGCAAGGAGTGCAGGAGATGAAGCAAAACAGCTTTTTATCATGCTGAAACACTGACAGTGAGCCTGGCAATGTTTTTTTCGCCATCRTTAAATTGTACAGTGACAAAAGCATATTGGGAGAGGGAAAGATCATCCTCCGGAAGGAYGTAATGACATTTCACACATGGAAGGGTATGAAGAATTAAGGCAGGCGAAGTTCCTTCTTTGTTATCAATGTTTCTAATACTTATTTTCATTCCCACTTGAAGTGCTACAGTCCCCTGCCTGTTCCATGAAGGAACAACCTTTAACCACCTTTCTCTGYGTCCATCCTCAAACCTCTCTTGGTCCAGACAATAACACCTTCTCAGTCAGTTCTCCAGCCTTCTATGCCCAGCATCTAATATAAGTTTGGTCTGTAAAAATATGTGTGCACATTTAACAATTTAGGGTAGAGCACAACACAGGCCAAACTCACATGCTCTAGGAACTGAATAAGGATAYAGAAAAAAATCATGCTGCTCCACTGGGTGAACTTCAGTTCCAACTAACYAGCTACTAATGCTCTTCTCACCTTATTAAGCTTTTTCTTGTGTTCTCTTGTGCACAACTACAATTTGAGAACTATCCTTCATGTATCTGATGCAAAAAAACAACAYAAAAATATTAAGTATATGCTTATTCTTTCTTGTAGCAATATCAAGAATGCCAAAAACACTCAGTTTGGTTTTGCTCACAACTTATTCAGGGTCCTGACATGTGTCATGGGATCTGTCCAAGCTTAATGGAATGATCAGGTTTTTAAACCTTCCTCTCTACTACTTATGCTCAAAGTTTGAGTAAATAACTATAAGAAAAATCYCACAAAGATACATTAAGAACTGAATTTATTTGAGTTGCTCCTGCTGTCAAGTGATTAGATGTCATGGCTGTTGCTTCTGGTGTCACAATCCTGTCAGTTCCCCACAAAGCCTCTTAGCAAAAACAAGACAGAGAAGATCTGAACTTAAAAATGTGCTTAAAAACAAGTAAAAAAGTCTAATGCACATTTCAAACCTTCTTTGTACATCAAAAAGCAGAAAAGAGGTCACAGGCTGTAATGTATGCTTCTTTTTTTAATCTGCCAATGACAAGATAGACCAGTTTCTATTTAATATTATGAAARCTAAGTCATTTCAGACAGGCTAAGTAAATCTTTCTTGTTAAGTATCATCATTTGTGATAACTGTAATTGTGTCAAAAACAACAYTGTAATGAATAAGATTTCCAGAAAATCACTGAGATACGTATTATACTTACAAAAGGCCCTGTAGCTGTAGAGTATAAAATTGATATATCAAWCATAGATATTTTATGTTGATAGAAAATCCCCTTTTTTGACTAGAAAAACAAGCAACCTTAAATTTCCCACTGATCTCTGTGACAGTCTGGAAAAATCATCATAGGACTTAATTGAACTTTACTTAATCTGTTGTGATAAAAACGGACTTCCCCTAAGGTAGGTTACATCGTATTTCAATATGCRCTATAGGTCAGGTCTGAATACAGTCCAAGGCAATGTGAACCTGTCCATTGACTTGAGTCTTACTGTGACTATCAAAGAAGGTAGACTCCTGCTGATTACATTAAACTCGCTCTATTCAGGTTCAACATCAGCATAAAAAAAGCTTAACTCTCCTTTATAAAGGCTGTAATCGTGTCATAGGGAGTTTAATGTTGTAACACATTAATAAAAACGGTCTTAAATATTCTTATTTAGCTTCACGATATCAATCAGTGCTTTCCTGAATATTAGTTCTTTTATAAAAGGAAATGATTAACTGTCCTCAGTTACTATGAAGTAATACATGCAAGGTATGGGTATCCCATTGCTAAGTAAAGAGGGAAGGTAAAATCTAATTAAAACCAGCTGGTAGCTTTTAGGGCTGATAGTAACTCTAGCTTGGAGTAATTTTAAAATCACTGTTGCTTTGTTGTTGATGGAATAGCATTTAAATCATATACAGGAATTTTGGGAGTACATATAGAAAGGGTCCATGACATTCCCCTCCTACCCTGACTCCCGACTCCCTACTCTCCTGGCCTTGTTTTTTTTTTTTTTTTTTTTTTTCTTTTATTCCATTAGAAAAGGATCAATTTGAACAGCCAGGAAACCTGTGTAATAAGCAGAAAACATGTGAAACAGAATTTATTCACATGTCCTTTTCATTAGCACTAGCCTCCACTTCTTTGCTTCTCAAGACTGGCTATATACTTCATTTATGGAAAACAAAGGTGGAAGGTATACAATAAAGTGTAACAGAAATAATGAGATGTAAACAGTAAAATACTGTCAAGAAAATATTCTTAAAAAGGAAAGGCAAAAAAATCAATGCTGTGGCCCAGGGAACCATTTTCCAGTACTTATACATATGTCCTAATGCAGATCTCATTCTGTAGTGATTAATTAACTTTTTCACTAACATATTTAAGCAGATTCAGTATCCTAGGGGTGTTCTAATTAATTAGTTTTTTCGCTCTGAATATGTAGATTTTCTAAGCGGAAGCCTGCTGACTACATGTATTAATGGATTCTTTAAAATCTTTTGGCAGTTTTCTTATGTTCTGCTTTGAATGTCACAACACTGAAGTGCTAGCTACAAAAAACACCCCAGTAACTTCTTAGAAAGACTTTGAGGCTGAAAGAATCAGCATTATCTTTTATCTTTTGTTACTTGAAGTTTAAATAATGCTCTCTCTCTCTCCCTAGTCAGCAAATAGTGCAAAGCCAAATCAAGCTCAAGTTTAAGAAAAGAAAAAAAAAACCCAGCTAGATACAAATGAAATGCAGACACACAGTGATCCAAAATAAACAAATCTTGACATACATCATTACCAAAGCACACACAGAGAGAATTATAATGGCTAAAAAGGAAGCTGAAAACGAGAAGAGGAGAGTATCAGTTTTCATGCAATGTCCCTATTTGGAAGAGGGCAAACTGAATATTTACTAATTATTTAACATATTTATTTAATTTCTTTCTCTCATTTATGGATTTCTTTAGCTGCTTCAATTCCTAATTAGAACTCTAGGCATTTACATCACATAAAATCAACCAGTTTACCCTTCACCTCAGCTTTAAGATGTTGCATGTTTACTGAACTGCCCAAACAATAAAACCAGTCCTCTTAGCTTTACTATCAAAGATTGCACACACTGCTCTTCAACCTGCAATACAAGTCCTCCCCAAACACTTAAACATCTGTTTCTGCAGAGCTCCAGGATCTCAGAAGTGTATCTCCTTAGGTATCAGATGTTGCCACCAGGCAATTAGCGCTGATCCTGCCAGGGATGTTGCCTTAATGTGCTTAGGGTGTATTAAAAAGATGGCACATTGTTTGTACTRGACAATGAACCAGGCAGAAAAATAGTGTGAAATACTAGTTCTTTCTTCAAAAATATACTGTACATCTTCCTTGTATTTGGCTGAACCAAGTTTAAACATTATTGTCTGTTCTTACATTTATGCGCCTGATGGAGCCTGATTAACATCAGATGGGTGCAGCAGGGAACTTTAAGCAATTTACTGTACCTGAGTCCTAGCAACTGTCATTTTTAATAGCTATTTTTTGTGGTTTACCACTGTTAAACCTCTGCTCTGTAATATCGGGCTGGTTCTCAGCTGGCTTATCCTAGCCAAACATCAGCAGAACCTGGGTTTTAGCCACACTGCCTCAAATTACATAAGCAATGGTCTCAGATGAGGCCTCCAAAAAAATAAAGAAAACTACTGATTTCCTAAGTGTATTTATTGGTGTCTCAAAACTCCTTTCAATATCACAACAAAATCACTAGGATGAAATATTATTTATTGAGCTTTAGACATATGGAAACTCTGGCACAGGCAGCTAATGCATCTTGCCCAAAGTCTCTAAATGCCGTGCTTTCACCCACAAGATGATTTTTTGCCTTTAATCCTAATATCCTAAAACACACTACAAACACATTAGCCATTGCAGGTGCAGAAACTTTTAACTTCAAATTGAACATAGATTTGTATTTAAACAGTCAAAATGAATTTCTGGCTCCTTGGGAATGGTACTTTGTCAGGTATGTAACACACCAGTCCAGGGCTAACTGGAATACCATGCTTGTCACTATATACTATCCACAGCCATTTCCAATTTGACAGCCAATATAGAATATTCCTCCAATACAGATATCTGGAGTCTTATCCTCTRGAGCAAAATATACAAACTGCTGTCCTGTGAGTTAAGTCAGACTTGTCATTTTTGCCTGCTGCTTGTCACCTAGATGGAGTCTTGTGTAATTTTAATCCTATCCAAGGACATAAACATGAATTCGCCCAATCATCAGGCTATTACTGAGTAATTAATATTAGCTCTTGGATTACGAAGGTTGCAGGGAGTGAAAAAAATTGTCCCTTAAAATATCCATTGGAGAATGCAATCTGTAAGCAGAAAAATAACTGCAGCAACCCATCACTCATTATATATTCAAACAAAGTCTGAATCTAGGAGAAAAGAGTAAGTATAGCACAACAGGAATGAGTAATGTTACTACATTTTGAAAAATATGCTRATAATATAGTTGGAATTGCCTCACGTTATATATAACAACGCAGGGCAGCTAAGCAGTCCTTCAGAGCAGATAACCACTTCCCTGGTCAGTAATCTGTGCTGATAAGAGACGAYGCTCTCCACTCCCTCTGATTCACAATTCACAACCATTTTTTTCCAAAAATTGTGATATTTCAAAATGTCTCCTATATGAACTCTCAAAAAGAAAAAAGACCTTTTCAAAAATTATTAAATGCATAGAAATGTAAAAACTTTCTTCTGAGAAATAAAGTGTTGTTCTTCTCCCTTGGTTGAAACATTAAGTCATAATAGTTTCTATGCTGACACATCAGTTACGATGGGTTGATGGGTTACACAGTGCACTAGAGCACACTATGAATTATCAACCTGGGAAATTCGATAGAGGAAACTCCATCAGATAGACACAGACATGCACAACTACAAGCTCACATACCCTTTCCTCCTTCTCAGCTTTGCTAGTTGATACAAAGCTCTGTCCAAATTAAAAAATCAAAGAAGGGTGTAGCTGTCTGATTCATAGTGATAATGTACCTGAAACCCTGTCAAACCTTCACAAAAAAACTGGAGTAATGCATAGTTTTTCAATAATGCTGGTTTTGGCAAGAAAGCATGCCTTTTGTTTCTTACCTGTAATATGGTAGCTAACCTGCCGGTTGATGTCAGATGTGTCTTCATCCCAAGTGCTAAGAACAGCCACAACTTCACCTGGAGGGTCGCTTTCCTTCACTGAACCTCTRTACACCTCATGCTCAAAGACGGGTGCATTATCATTTATGTCTGTCACAGTGACCGAGACCAAAGTGGTTGATGACAAGGACAAAGTATCCCCCAGATCTGAGGCCACAACTGCAAAAGTGAAAGCAGGATCCTTTTCATGGTCCAGATCCTTCAATGTGCTGATCCAGCCACTGTTGCTGTCAATGGTGAACGCTTCTGTGATCTTTTCCAGTTCCGATTCCACTGCAAGTGTATAGGTGACCTGCCCATTTGCACTTGCATCTGCATCAACTGCTTTAACTTGCATAAGCTTCGTTCCTATGGGCATCCCTTCCATTATTATAGCATCATAACTAGCAGTTTCAAACATGGGCTTATTGTCATTTACATCCAACACCTTAACCTCCACATCCACTGTTACTACAATGTCTACTTTGTCTAACCGAACAGTGGCTGCAACTTTGAAGTGAAAAGCAGAATTTGTCTCATGGTCAAGTCTCTTATCCAGTTTTATGAGTCCTGTGTCTTGCTCTATGATGAAAATCCCATCTTTGTTGTTTTCAGTCAACTCTCCGTTAACTGTGCTATACAAAGCACCCTGATTAGGTAAAACATGCAGAATGTCAATAGTGCTCCCAATAAGCGTGTCTTCTGCTACAGTGAAAGAATATTGTGGTTGAGTAAAGGAAGGTAAAATAGTTTCTGGAGGTAAAACGTGGATGTAGACAGGAATAAGAGAATGCTTTACAGGAATGCCACCATCAACCGCTTTGACAAAGAATGATAGAACTGTGTTTTTCAGCTGGTTAAAGCTACCTTTSGTGACCATCCATCCATTGTCTGGATCTATTTCAAGCAGATCAGCCACTGAAACAGAAGCCTCACTATACAGAGAATAGGTAATTCTTGAATTGGCTCCATCATCTGGATCTACAGCTTGCACCTGGGTCACCAAGTAACCTTTCCCAACATCTGCTTTGACACTTGCTCTGTATTCTACAGTCAAAAATTGGGGAGYGTTGTCATTCTCATCCACTACTATCACTCTCACAGTACAAAATGTAGTCCTGCCACCTCCATCGAGAGCTCTCAGAAATACACCAATATCACCTTCCAGTGGGTTCTCCCGGTCCAGTCTCTCGGTTGTTAGAATCTGCCCATTGCTGTCAATCAAAAATCGGTCTTTGGCAAAGTCGTTTATTATGGAGTAGCTTATCTGGCCATATACACCTGAATCACCATCTGTCGCTTTCACGTGGATTACCTTAGTTCCAGGAGCGGCATTTTCTCTAACCTCGGCAACATAAACACTCTGTGAAAACACAGGGCTGTAGAGATTGGCTCCAAGGATCCGTATGTGCACCTGAGCTGTGCTAGTGAACAATCCATCTGAGACAGAGACATTTAAGCTATAYATGGGTTCCATTCTCTGTTTCCGGTGATTGGAAAGGGTGATAACACCACTCTTGCTGTCCATGATAAAACTGGTCCGATCATTTCCTGATAGGATGCTGTACTCCAACCTGTCAAAATCAGAGCTGTCAGCATCAGAAGCTTGCACACAAGTCACAAAATGACCCCGAGGTGCCAGTTCGCTTACATACGATTCATAAATTAATTGGTTAAAAACTGGAGGGTTGTCATTCATATCTGTTATTGAGATGCTAACAAGAACCTCACTGCTAAGTGGTGGGAACCCATTATCAGTTGCTCTGACTTTTAAGCTGTACTGCTGTATGAGCTCATGATCTAACATACGGGCTGTTAGAATTAGGCCGCTTGTGCTGTCTATATGAAAGTAGTCAGTGCTGTTAAAGGTATCCTGGACTATCTGATACTGCACAATTTTATTATTGTCAGAGTCAGCATCTGTAGCAATAACCTGCAACACAGGAGTCCCAATCAAGGATGCTTCAGACAAGGTAGCATTATAGATTGACTGATCAAAAATTGGTGGATTATCATTCACATCATTAATGATCAAGTCCACGGTAACCTCAGCTCGAGCACCAGTGAGGGCATCACTGGCTCGCACTGTCAGCTTGAAAAGAGAATTTATTTCATAGTCCAGTGCACTGATGACACTGAGGACTCCAGTATCAAAGTCAATATTAAACTGGTTGTAGGGATCTCCATCAACAATGATATAAATGATACCCTGGCCTTCTGGACTGGTTGCATTTATGCTTAATATTGGGGTATGCATTTCTACATCTTCATTCACAGAAGCTGTATAGAATGGTTTGTCAAATACAGGCATTGCYTTGTTAACAATAGTAATGGGGAGTTCTACTGAAGCAGACAACGATGGGTTACCACCATCTTTTGCAAGAATGACAACCAAATACTCTATATTAGATAAATCAGAATTGAAAGCTTCTTTTAAAATGACACTGCCAGATCCCCTGTCGATTTCAAAATGTCCATAGTCTTCCTTCAGAAGATATGACACTTCACCATTCTCATCCTTGTCTTTATCAATAGCCGTCACTCGATATATCAGGGTACCAGGCTCAGCATCAACTTGCACAGCAGCATAGTATGGAAGCCCTACAAACACTGGAGCATTGTCGTTTATATCCTCAATGTGAACTCTGACCACAACACGAGCAACACGAAGGTGATCTAGTTCACGGCTTGCTTCCACCACCAACTCATAGAGCTCTTGCTCTTCTCGGTCAAAGGGGATGCCAGTTGTCTGAATGACTCCTGAGGTGGATTTGATGTTAAATTTGTTACCTGGGTTTAATATATTGTATTTCAAGGGCTCATTGAGACGGTTACCGACAGCATTCACCACAGCAATCTTTGTGATATTAGTACTGTTTTCTGAGATAGAAGTGGAATAAAAATTTTGTGTGAAGTGGAGCCCACTATCCATGGCTTCTTTTACCATTATTGTCACCATAGCAGTGCTATAGAATTTCCCATCAGATACTTTTACTATTAGCATGTAATGGTCTTTGGAAAGGCTATTGTTTTTAATGGTGAGTACCCCTGTACTTGAATCAATTAAAAAATGGTCCATATTGCCTTCAATTAGACTGTATGTTAGTTCAGGAGGAATCTCTGAATCTGGATCTGTAGCCTTAACTTTAAGAACCTCAACACCAACGTAAGTGGGCAGAAGCAGGACTGTCTCAAATACGGCTTGGCTGAAGACTGGCGAGTTGTCATTGACATCAGTTACCTCAATGGTTACTTCAACTGGGCTCTCTGCTGTAAGCTGGGGATTTCCACTATCTCTAACGTGGACATGGAAGTAGAAGTGAGCTATTGTTTCATGATCTAAATTTGCAATTGTTCTGATTGCACCTGTGCTGGAATCGACAGTGAAATAYTTTTTTGCTGTAGATTCAACAATCTGGTAGACAAGCAAAGCATTCTGATTACTGTCAGCATCAGTGGCTCGTATCACAAGGGGGTTGTTACTTGCACTTCGGACTATGCTGTTTACAGGAGCAGCTTCACTTATGCTGCCTGAATACTGAGAGAAGAGAAAAACTGGTGGGTTATCATTTTCATCAACAATCTGAATGTTCACAGTGACATTTGATGCCATGCCTGCCATATTTGTTGCCTGTACAATGAGCTGATAGAAGGAAGCACGCTCATAATCAAGGTTTTTTTGACTGGTGATGACTCCAGAGTATGGGTTTATAGCAAAGGCTCCATCCACATTCCCATCTTTAACCTCATAAACTAACGTGGACTGACTGATTGCAGAAATTAAGATGACAGAAGTACCAACATCCACATTTTCGTTAACCTCTGCTTGGTATTCTTTGAGAGYGAACTTAGGGTGGGAGTTATCTGCCATTGTCACAGATATTCGCACAATTGCTGTTGCAGACAGTGGTGGAGAACCTTGATCAGTCACTTTGACTGACAAAACAAACTGTCCCATTGTGGTTAAGTCTGGTTCCTTCAGTAGTGTAATGATCCCTAAAACTGGTTCAATCTTGAATGTGTTTCCAGTATTTCCTAAAACAGAAATATTGTATGCAAATTAGAAGTGAACTACAATACACTTAAAGGATAATTTAGAACAGGTGCAATTATCTGTAATTTGTTATTGAAAAAGCATGAAATAACTATAAAGGGCCTTTCATCTTTCCTCTGAAAATCAGGCCATCTCAGCAGATAGTACAGGTGTTTAAACCTTCAGAAACTCAGGTATTCTACCTACATCTTGATTCTGAGTGTCAACATTTGAGCAAGTGGTGCATGTAGATTATTCTCAGCACGGAAGTGGGAAAGAGCATCAATTATGGGAATTAGTCAAATGCATATATACCTAAATCATAGACGCTAGATCAGAAGCTAASAAGCCAATTACATGACAAATGAATAGTAAGTCAGGCCATTAATTGAAGGGAATATTAAGCAACTAGAAGGCAGATTACAGTAGCTCAATGCTCAAAGAAATAGATATAAAAGGTTAAAGTGGCATTTAGAAAATTAAATAGAACAAATAGCATAGAAAAGAGATAACAGTATCTTGTGGCACAAGGGTTTATCATATGATATCTGAGAAGGAGGAATCTAGATTAATCAAATTTAGCAGAAAATGTTATGAAATTTCCATTAGAACATGCAGGCAGGGAGATCACTGCCTTTGTAAATGTGAAAATCGGGAGTTTGTATCATACACCTTCTTCRGAGTCTTTTTTTCTTCTTAGATAGCTGTATTGACAACCTCTTCTTTAGCAGACATATGCAAAGCTTTGGTAGTTATCTCTACTCCGTAACTAGAGATCACTTTTGCTAGGTAATCCATATTTTGCTGATCCATTGAGTATCTGCTTAAAGGAACATGAGGGRGAACTTCTTCCCTGTGAGAGTGACGGAGCACTGGACCAGGTTGCCCAGAGAGGTTGTGGAGTCTCCTTCTCTGGAGATCTTCAAGGCCTGCCTGGATGCAACCCTGTCTACCATGCTCTAGGTGCCCCTGCTGAGCGGGGAGGTTGGACTAGATGATCTCCAGAAGTCCCTTCCAACCTTACTGATTCTATGATTCTATGATTCTATGATTCTATGAGGGTTAGATGACAAAAAAACTCTTTTTCTGATTTTGATTCTAAATATAAACAGCATGCACTGAGTTATAAAGACACCAATCATTACAACCTGTTCGTGCTATCATGGTAACTTATATTTCGAAATGTAGAACTGCTCCMAATCTACACTAAAGCATCCATGACCCAGAGAGAAATATTTCTCAAGTAACYGGTGGTAAACAGAGATAGTCTTTAAATAGTTATGTTTCAGGTGYTGTGCAGACAAAAGTAAATATAAAAATTCTATCTGGAAGACCAAATATATGGAATCCTAAATGAAATTAATTAAAGTAAATTATTTCTAAGATGCGATTCACTATCTCTTGTGAACTCTGGGCCAATAAGCTACTTTAAGCCACACACTATGGTATGTTGTTCAGTATTGGTAGTGGCTTTCTATTTGTACACATCCTTTCAGATCAGTAGACTTTATGAAAATCTGTATCTCTGCAGAGAATCTCAGTTCCTCACTGAATACCATAATTTTTGTTTTAGCTAGTAGATTAAAGATCCCAGTATCTGTCACAAATTTGCAGACACTGCAAATGGTGCTACAGTTATTTTGTCAGAGCTTGCTAATACAAATCAACTGTAGTCACTGATTGCCTCATGTAAAGCCAGAGTTGGTTCTTCTCCTTTAGGAATTTCTTATGAAATTATACAAGAGTTAGTTTTTCTAACAATTGCTCTGTTCACATGTAAGGTGATGTAAGTACTTCCCCTGTCTGAAGGGACTGTAGACAATCTGAGTGCTGCAGTTAAAATTAGTATCCTCAGCATCTCAGATTTTATGGATCATAGAAACTACAGCAACAGAAGACTGAATTTTGATGCATCTAGGATTGGAACATCTGTGGATAATGAAATTGCTGGAATGCATAGCTTTATAATAAATGTAAGTTTGAAGTCTGGCACTGCAGACAGAGCTTATGATGAAAAACAAATAGGCTGTAACAGAGTAGAAAGCCTCTAGAAAAGAGAAAAACATGCAGACTAAAAAATGGCCATCTAACAGTCAAAACATCCTTTCTAATCATCAAATATTCTGTCTGCATCATGTGTGCTATTACCTGTGTATGGCAGACCACACTCTTGGCATGTCAGGCTGCGCTCTGCATTGTGGTGGCACCTAGAGGTGACTGGCTTGCAGCCCAGTATAATAATTATTGTGAAAACASAGAAGAAAATTCTCAAACATCTAGTACTCCAAAAGACAAAATACATCAATAAACTAGACAAATTGTGGGGAAGGAGGGGAGAAATTGGTGTAACAAAACCAGTGAGATAAGCCTTTAGATGTGCAAATGATGATATAACAKGGAATGTAACAGTGAATGAACAATCCCTTGGGCATGCATGAGGCAAAAAGATGACTTCAAGTATCGACAGGTATTAGTGAAGGTCTTCTTCACTAGGGTGATGGCTCGACTCCAGTACAAGGAGCTATTCATGACGTACCGAGCTATTAGTGATTTGTTATGCTCTATCCTTACCGAAATTGAGGTTACCATGTTCTTGTTCTAGTCTTAACACTTATCTTGAATATATCTTCTGTTTCCCTCTGCTTCTCTGTTCTTTCCCCCAACCCTTGCTTTTTAGGCTTTTATATTTTAGTAGAGGAGTGAGAAGTGAAGAAACACAATTGTGATTACAGTTTTACAGTAGACCAAGGGTAGAACAGGCATCCAGAAAATGCCAAGAACACCCTTGAACTACATTGCTTCAGGAACACAAACTAGTCTACTTAGAGCTTGCACTATAAGGAACAGTGTTGCCCTACCTTGGCACATACACAATTTTCCGAGATCTCAGATAAAGGCCACTGGAGAATACTGAGGTATAATGAACAAGTCCAAATTCAGAGTATATGCAGAAAGCAAATATTTGTTTTGTAGTGCTAAGATCTTTGTAGGATCACCAGTTCGGTTGTTTCAATTGCAAAAACTTGACCTCCTGGTTTGCTTACGAAACTCCGCAGAGCACACAGGCTAATGACAAAAAAGTTCCTCAGGTCTTCTCTAAACTGAAAGTTTTATCAGTTTAATTTAAGCTATGAGCTTAGACTATATAAAGTTGAGTCAGCATGAGATGCCATAGATATTCTAGTGGCTTACTTTTTGTCATCTAAATCTGTTCCTAACTGACTTAAGCCTTCCTACCTAGTGACAAGTCTGTATTTTTATTCAGGTTTGAGTTTGGACTCTTAGTTGAGTGAAAATGAAAGCTGTGTCAGAAGTAATAAATATTATATAAGGATAAATATCACAAAAGTTTCTTTGTATCATTAAAAATGAAAAATTCTGTTTTGATAACTTGGAAACTGTCCCTGGTTTTGAACTTTCTGGAACAGTTTTCATGAAGTATGCTTCAGGTTTGTTCTATAAAGTTGAGAAAAATAGAAATTCTAAACAACTATGAACTGTCCTAGTTTTGATGAAGTGAAGAGATAAGTACAGGGATAAACAATGAACTTGCAGGACCATGGCTTATACATGGGAAAGGCTTGTGATGTGATTAATACTGGGACAAGCTGCAGCATATGACACTTCTTTTCAGGGCAATATAGGTTCGAAGTTTTGTCATTATTACAATGGAAGTATTCCTATTACTGAAAACCATACAGCAGACATGTAACATTAAAACAACCTCCAGATTACAAATTTCCAATGCCTTCTCTCTTTTTGCAGGAACCCTTCTTGTATATATGCTCTGGTTTATTTCAGAAATAATTCCTAACTTCAGATCCATACAAGCAAGAGAAAGTTACATTTGCTTGCCTGTGTGCCAAGGATAATGCAAATTTTCCATGACCTTGCTGATATACTGTAAGAGAAGTGCTTTTGCTGGTACAGTTTATATGGTTAATCTAAATATACAGAGCCTATTAGCAAAAGCAATTTTATTCTGGTATCACTGTCCCTTCCCTTAGGCTTCTATTGACACACAGTAGTTTTAAGAGATACTGTGCTGCTAAACTGCTCTGCTGGCAGGAGTTTTCAGCCTAATCCTGATGTTAGTCTCCATGCTCCTTTGACTGAAATATCAGCAAAGATACTAGTTCATACTAGCTGTCATACTATGCATTTAAGAAGAATCCAGTATGTACTAGACTGAAGCCAGTAACTGAGAAGAGTCACTGGTAATAGCTTTTGGTAACCAACTTCTGTGATGGATTTGCACCAATGACTTAGAGGTAATAGGGTCAGGATCCATCTAGTGAATATAAAAGCAACCCTATTCTGGCAGATTTTTGTATTGTAGTTTAAAAATGAAAACAAGCTAACAAGAACATGCCATCTTTGTTCAGCTCTACAGAGGAAGGTAGGACAAAATAGCTGGCTTGTGTTAATCAGGGCAATAGCACTTTCCTGTTTATGGAGAATTATGAMACCATATTTTCAGCCTCTGATCTAACCTGCTTCAATAGTGTAGATAAGCTCTGCGTTTTCTCCTTTATCTTTGTCCAGAGCTGTGACCTGCAAGACTGCTGATCCAATAGCTGCTGATTCAAATACTGAGGATTCGTACAGTGGACTGGTGAAGTATGGACTGTGATCGTTGGAATCCTCCACATTTATGATGACTCTGGCCAGGTTTCTTCTATAAGGGAATTCTTGATCTCGGACCTATAGAAAAAGTGCATAATACACACACCAATCTATTAAGTATAGATACCAATCTATTAAAAATTCATAAATACAGTAAGTTGAGTGCTATGGATACGATCAGTGCTATTTACTATAAAATAATAAGAAAGTTTGTTTGTCCCAAAGAACTCACAGTCTAAAAGGTAGTGGCACACAAGTGATGGTTCATAGTGAGATTCAAGAAACAGGAAGAGCTTAGAGGTTTTTTTCTTTTCAGTTGTGAAGAAATGCATGGTATATAACTATCAAGATACAAATTTTTAAATTGGCAGCCACATGATACTTAAATCCAGTTTTAGATTTGCAAGACATTTTTTTTCTTAACACATGCTACTCAGTCATGTAATTGCCCTGGCCACTCCTTTACAGCATAAGAGCAAATCAGCATGGTGAACATTGCCCATTGCTCCCTCATTCAAAGAGCTATGGAAAATTTTACCCACTATGATCAGTCATGTGTCAGTCTAGTGTTTGCAGCTACTACTAGTGGATTTTTCATCATTGTATGTGTACATACCTTTCTGAAGATAATGACACCAATGGTAAACAGTCTAGGAATTATCTTAAGAAGTGCTGTGCACTCCCAGCAGAAGTGTTATTTATTGCTCCTCTCTCACTCCCATATTACACTGACAACCCTGTCAATGGGTACAGAACAATCCCCAAAAGCTTGGCTCTCCTTAAATAAAGAAAACGAACTGTTGCATCATGTGGCAATCAAATACAAGCAGTTGACCTTCATCAGCCAGCTGTGTGTGGCTTGGCTTATACTTCTCACCTCCTGCTCACCTAAAGACTTGCAGCTTGTTACACTGTGCTCTGACTCCTTGGTCAGTCCCTGCTTGCAAGAGGGCACAGGGGCTCTCCGATCTCTGGGCTCTCTCAGCCTACAGCTGGCCCAGTATCTAGTAAGTCATGAGCTGTTCCTTCAAAGATCTTTTGCGCAGGACTCTTAAATGGTTAAAGAAAAGAGCAGACTACAGCGACAGACTTTTTTCCACTAACCTCCACTTCATAATATGCAACCTTCACTTGAAAACAGAGTAACGTATGTTCTACAGTTTAGGCACATTGAATAATAAAAAAAAAGGTAATTATTTTTTTTTGCATACTCAAGCATTTGGAAAGTAGCTGAAAGCTGATTTGTGTAGCAATAGCTTATATCCTGAAATAYGTCTGCAAAAGTAAACTATAAATCAGACTTCCGTTTGCCAGGGCTGTAGCATCCTCTATGGCAAGAAAGAGGYTATGTTCCTGTGAATAACTTCTCAAATAATTTTCAGTCTCTCTCTTGAGAAACTCTAAAAGTTAGCTTGTATGAGATGACCAGATGCCAAGAGATTATTTAATTTCTTACTTGCTCTGCCTTGAGATGGCAAACCATTTCATACTAGATACAATGTATTCACAGTAAGTTTCACCAAAAGCCCAAATAAAAAATGTAAAATAAATACACAGCCATGCAGGCAAGATGAAATCAATGACTGCTTACTGCACTGGAAGTTCTAAGGCCCATATGCACCTAAAGAGAAATGACTGTTCTGACCCATGCGAACACTGCATTCTTACCATGACATTAAGGATGTGYTTATCCTGAGCTTCATGGTCCAACCTCTCAGCGGTGTAGAGCACTCCAGTGTTGGGATCAATTCTGAATTTTCTCACACTGACTGCATCGATGCTGCTGTGAATAGTGTAGCTCAACTTATTTTTCTCATCTCTGTCTATAGCTTCAATTTGCAGAATTTCAGTATCAGGGAGGATGTCCTCTGAGATGGTGACATCGTAACTGGCGTGAGAGAATTCTGGGCCATTATCATTGTTATCCAACACTYTGATAAGAACCTACAGTTAATGAAAGAAAAACATGTGAAGTTATTGAATTCTAGTCAGACTATTGAATAGGCACTTGGAGAAATATAATTTGTTTTAGATGACTGTATGTGATATGTTGCTGTATGATGGGACTGCGAAACACCATCTAATGTTAAATAGTTACTATTCAGATCAAAAGAAATAGCGAGTATGTAATTTTGGAGGCAAAAAATTGTCCCTAATTATAAGACCTACTCAGAGAATATGACAAAGAAGCCATATAGGAGATTTTCAGTRTCTACATATTGGAAAATATATCTACAGTAATAATAGGGAAGATTCAACTCTTCAGTCATTGTGTTGGTTATAAGGGACTATGGGATTTCCCTCTCCCCYATCTGTTAATACGGCTACAAAACAAGCCTTTTCATGTTACCTAAATCCACTTCTTATACCATCAACAGTCAGTTAAATTTTGTGTTGTTTTCTGCCTCGTACATTGTGTTGTGATATACTAGCAACATTAAATCATATCAGCGGTGGAGACTTGAAGTTGCTAATACATTTTACATTATTTTAGGGAGAATAGTATTTGATGAGCACACACACAATTCTACAAAGAATGAAATGGAACTATGCTTTTATACAAAGGTTTCAAAATAAGCAGTAGCCCAATGAACTGCTTGGGAAACGTTGTGTCCTGGACTCTTCCCTAGGAAAAGGTGACTTGACCTATCTTTCAAGGTATTTTCTTTTTTGTTCTGAAAAGTGCATGGCTCTTTTTTAAGCGTTTTATTACTTTGCTTGATCAAGCCCTGTCCATTCGTATTTTTTTAGGAGAAGAAAAATACAATTATACCTATACTACAATATTGCACAGACAGATGTTGGCCTCAGAGAGAAATGAAACTCTAGATTTCTATGATATTTGGAAGGGTTTGCAGAACACATTACCAGAAGGAACAWGAGCAATTGTAAGCAGCCATTATAATGAACTAGCCTGGGAAATGTTTAAGAGACAGCTGAAATAAAATGCTCTGTAAGTTAAAAGACATAAGACTTCAACTGTGCTTTCCATACGGTTTAATTTTCACCAGATTATGGTACGCCAGAGTAAAGCAGAGAGAAACTTATATTAGGTTATGCTTCAGTCTTGGGCAGATAGCAATAAAATCGGGGGGAAACATACATTGCCGGGCCTATAATAATGATGAAAAGTCACCTAGCTTTTTATATTTTTATTGATACACAGTATATCAAGGTCTGTTTCTGACCTGAGAGAAAAAGTCTCTCTCACACACAAACATCTGAAAAAAATGTGAAGAAATGAGTTGCAATATATGAAAAAAAAAACTGAGGTAAAAGATAAAGGATTCCAATTCTGCTCTGCTGGTACACAGARGCGGTGATTGACAACTTAAAATTTTGCTGTGTAAAGACGAGACACTGATGCAATTTGAATTGGAGATAATCTGATTAGGACTTAATGACATATTCTGTAGTAGTTACAATACCCTCAGCTGTTGACAGGTACCACTCTTACACAGCCAGATTATTTTACTGCTGCACTGTTAATGCAGACAACAAGAAAACACATTTTATTTTACTTTTTACTTAATCAGTGAGCAAAAGCTTTGTCATGTATCATTTTCAATAGTCTGAGAAGTAAACATTTTTCAAATGAATTTGATTAAAAACATCCAGTCTATTTGACTGTACAGATACTGTTACAACAAAGTAAGCTGTAACATGGGGGAAGAGTCATACGTGTGAGTTTGCTTTTAACATTACTGTGCACAAGCTCAAACTACCTGGTAAGAAAAAATAAGTGCAGATGCGCCCCRAGGTGTCTTAACTGCTCCAGTGGTGCTGCCACGCGGCGTACGAGCACGCCAGTGGTGAGGTTCACTGTCCTGACGCCAAGGGCACTTTGGACCCCCCCCGGCATACTGTGCGAGCAGAGAAGGGCATAAAGCTCTGTCCACCACAAAGCTTGCACCAACTGCACACACTGCCGCTCCCTCCCTTAGGCCTTCACTAGACTGCACGAACTAAACAGAGACCAAGGGAAAGCCATGAGGCTACAGCAAATAATATATACAGCAAATACAGTGATAATTCATGAAGCAGCCTTTATTCCCACTGAAAAAGTCCTAAGCCAATGCTCTGACGTGGATAGGAAACACGATGGCGTTCAGGGAGGCAGAGGGTTGGATAGGTGAAAGATAAAAAGCGAAGGTCCTCATTARCTGTGGTCATTAAACTTACAAGGAAACTGTGCACTTAAAATTATTTTGGTAGTTTCAAGAACAGAACATTTTTTTCCCTCTTTCATTTCCTATGTGCTGTGAAACTGTTCAAGCGCCTGTTTAAGTCGCACGCACCCTTCCTCCCTAGAGATGATTGTGTTTTAGTGATTTGTCAAGTGATCCATATTGTAACACATATTATTTATTACATATGCTGCATTTCAAAAGCCACTTCCATCTGGAGATCTTACAATGGTTTAGAGACACTAACAAATGAAGGTGATACTATTGATTCAAAATTTCTTCTATTAAAACAGAGTYAGAGGTATTTTTCAATTTTGTCAGCTGCCTCTCAAATCCCTGTGAGTCAACTGTGATTTTAAAGTTACAGTTTCTCCTCTACTGAGGGAACAATTTTCCCTCATAACAGAAGAAAGTYGCACTATATAAGGGAATACTGATTATAGAAAGAATTCTGCCAAACTCACGAACTATGAAAAAGGAGAAAATGTAACCTTGTTCTTGAAAATTTAACAGTCTTAGGAGATACTTGAAACAATATCAAGTAAAAAACCCAGAACCCAAGYGCTATTTTAAGTAGTGTTATTCTATTCCCTCAATCCTGAGAATACTTTGGAGGAGCAAGTGACTGTTAATCCTCATCCTTTATAYTGGAAAGCAAAACCTGGCAACAAGATTAAATGACTTATCAAAACCACATGACAACTGAAGTGGTAAAGTTSGGAAAAAAGTTCAGAACATTGCATTCTTAAGTTTATTTTTAAACCATCCCCCCTATTATTAGGTCATCTTAAAATGCCACTTCCCTTTGTAGAAGACTTCSTGCTTAGTAGCATGTCTTCTACTAAGACGCTGTGTAAAAAGAGGGGAAATTTTCCTTTAATAAAGGACAAATGTTATACTAACACAAACACCAGGCTCATAGAAAACCTGATGCTACAAACGTACGGGAAGTTAAGTAAGCTAAATTGCAGTAGGTTGCTAATATGAGGAAAGTTACTCAAGTTCATTAAATGGTTGCCAAACTTGGGCATAAATTCCTGGTACCACTGGCAAATTTCCCACTGACTTCAAAAGGGCAAGGATTCGCCTCCTTGAAACCTTATGCCTTAACCAGCTTGTAATATGTCCTTCAAACAAACCATCCAAAGTCTGGTGTTATTCTGCTGAACTGATTCAAAGACTCCTAGTGTATGTTTACTTTCATACTTTCTTTGTATTTATTTCCAAATTAAAAACATGGAAAGAAGAAGCATTTACATAACTATCATTCACTATCATGCAGGTGACTGGTGTGTTAAGCTGCGACAACACCTCTTGTGCAAAATCAAAGACAGGTTTTAAAAGTTTCCCAATACATCTCCAAAAGGTGACAAATGGAAATGTTTGCTGTTTGTTTGCTGTGAAGTAGGGATATTCTTCTTTGCTGAGGACTACGCGAAGTTACTGACCAAAACACTTTTCATAGACAAACATTAGCTGAAAGTCTTTTTTCCATGCTCATAAAGCGAACTTACAGCACAGCAATCTCTGCCCAGCTATCCTTGAAAGCTCCTATCTTTTCCAATATGTTGCAGGCTTCAGAAAGGCAGACTTGCCTATTTCTGCTTCTATTGTGCAGTGCCTAATTTATAGTCTGAACAAGCATCTCACTATAAAAGAGTTGCTTCTCCCTGCTCACTTCCTATTTCCCACMGTTAAAGAAAGTTTCAAATAAAGGATTCATGGGCCCCCAAGCTTGCAAATTAGGCAAAGTAACACTCAGAGCATTACCAAAGACTTTGTATTCAAAATGGTAAGTGAAAGGCCTAGAGAAATACAATCAAATCAAAGCAGCCCAAAACCTAATGCAGGAAGTCTCTCCAAAGCTGTTTTTAATGTTGCCCATCACAAATACCTTCGGTTTGGGCACAAATGTATTTGAATGAAAATTGGATAAATGCCAGGAGCTGCTTTATAGACATTTGAAGCTGGAAAAATCAGCTTGGCTAATTGCTTGGTCTGGGCACAGTGTTGTAGTACAACCTATTAAATGTCTGAATTGCTTAAACTGAGGTTACGCTTTTGTACTGGTTTTGAAAACCTATTTTGATTTAATATTGCTTTCAACAGTGTTACCACACAGCTTTATTTGCTAGATCCTGACAAGTTTTTCTCCTCTCAACCCCAAACCTACCATAAAAATGCAAATAGTTTCCCTACCAACCTCATTGGCCTTTTATTTATACTTTAACATGTCCCTGTGTTATGTTAAAACAGGGAAAAAAATCTTTGTTTCACAGGCAAGGCATTGCTCAGATTGCTGGATGGGTCAGAAATAAAATTGAGGAATGGGCTGGGTCTAGTTTAGAGAAAATACGGCACTGAGGAAAAGTGAAAAATTGAATTGAAATGCCACATCTTCTCATCAGTCCTAGTGGCAGCCACAGACCTTCAGTGCACAGCTCAGAACTTTGGTCTTCAAATGAGCGATGTATTCGCAGCCCATGTCTTGGCCRCGGCTCTGTATATTCCCGTTTTACTGGAGAGGTACAGGCAAAATAGCAGACTGTTCTGAGGGCTGTTGTTTGCTTACTAGCTGGAAACTCATTGAAGGACCAAGTTTCACTGTAAATATGTCTCCAAGGTGCACATGAGGATTCTAAYGTCTTATCTACAGTCTGACCACAGTCCTTAAAGGAGAACTCTTCACCACTCAGTTAATCAGTGTGATTAATCAACTCTTCATTTCTAAGAAACAATCTTCTAAAGAAAACATGTTCTCTAAAAAGTGAAACCAAGTAACTGAGACCAAGTTCTATATCCTGAAATTTGTAGCTAAAGGTYAATCCTGAGCAGAAAGAATAAATAAAACCCTACAACCTTCTGCAAAGAGAGATAGAAAAGGGCAATGAATGGTAACTTCTCCCTTATGCACTTTCAGCCTGAAAACTATTTAGCTCTGGTTGAAAGTACTGTGAGTGACAATGTATTGATCTCAAATACTTTTCACGGGAAAGTGAACATTCCCAGCTGAATGTTCAAAACTTTGAACTGCCTCCACTTGGAAAGTGTGAGATGATTTTGTAACAACTAAAATTGAGGCACTTTTTGCCTTTTGGTTTGGAACTATCAGGATTCACATTTTAAAGGAAACTTTTATAACAATTAGGATGATGAGAAACTACAAGCAAGCAAGAAAGTAAGCAAGACAGAAAACTCTCTTTTTCATATAATGCTGTTACTCCAGGAGTTGGCTCTTCAAAAACAATTGTCAAGATTCTCAGTGAAGTGAAAAATATTGTCACTTAGACGACTGTCCCCTCTGTATTGTACTTTTGTGGGTATTTTAGTAAAACTCAACACTAGGCAGTAGGCTCTACAAAGAAATAAATGCTACTCCTATGCAGAACTTGGACATAAAGGACCTGAGTTGTACAGTGCGAAAATAGGAGCCTTTATTATAAACTGACTCATGACCAAGAGATTCTCTAACATTATTTAGTCGAAGTTAGTCAATGTTGTAGCAAGAATAAGGGTTCAGATACCATTACATCAGCTTCTCACTGGGAGGTCCTCAAGCAAGGGCAAAAGATCCTTTCTCATGCAGGATGAATGTTGTGGCCAGCGGCTAGAAGCAGAGGTTTCTGCACCGAGCTGCCTTCCTGGTTTCASTCGAACGTGTGGGCAGCAGCCGCCCCTGTCCCCTCCCCAAGGCCAACAGCTCGGCTGGCAGCTGCAGGAATCATGTTTCACAGGGATTTAGAGCCAAYGTACAAGTGCAGCCTTTCATAAATTACCACGTGGCCTTGAGCGATGATGAATTATGMGAAGGGGAGAAAACAAAAGCTCCCYGGCTTTTCCCGACAGCCTTCCTCAACGTTAATCAGTCGGGACAGGTGCTTCACRCTCCARCATACAATCAACATTACATCTTCTATTCCCTGCTCGGCCCTTGCCCATCACCACCATCCTGTTTGGACTGCAGGCTGGTCGGAGGCGAGCTGCACGGGCAGCAGGGTGGGAGAGAGCAGCTCCGCAAGGACTGCCACTCTCAGCTCCCACTCGGAGGCTGCATTCACGCTTGTAAACAGGTGATCCCYCCTTCCTGATCCCCCTCGTTCCAAATAGGCTTGCAGTTACAAATGAAGCTTGAGAATGTATTAAAATGCTTCTTAAGACTTTTTTTTGTCTGTCCTCACAACAGCAAAGTGCTAATCCAACAGATGTAACTTTTAAATCAATGTGATTCTCTTCCTCTTAGGGTATAGTAGTGAAGTATGTCTGCAGAAAGGTATGGAGGAAGTGAACGTTTTATCAGAATTTAAGGCATGCAGGACCACTGCTGGAGAAACTTATACAAGTCTTTGCTAGAGATCATATTACCGAGGCAAAAATCTTTGGCATTTTACATTGTATTTTACCACCTCCAACTGTGTAATAGACAAAAGGCCAGAAAAAAGATAAAGGGAAAACAGGTGTGGTGGAATAAAAAAGAAAGACCGTTCCATTTGGCATGATGTAGATCAGCTGTTCCATAATAAACCATTACGCTTTGGGGGGCTTTCTATTATTTTATTTTTATATAGGTGGATGATTTTATAGTTTTGCTTTCTCCCCACTTCCTYTTCTACCATATCTTTTTGCAGCTATAATTAAAACTGCAGGTGGTACTATGCACATAAGAAAAACTACTTACAATATCATTTTACTAGAACTCAGAACAAGGCCATCAGTAGATTTTTTTTTTTGACATTTCCTATGACATATTTTACTTAACGTATCAATTCAATTTTTTTAGTATTGTTCTAAAAGGAAATGAAGATGAATACGGTCATGGAAGCCACTGAAGTACAGTCAAAAATACAAAAATATTTTGTAACAGGCAGGGATAATTAGGCCATCATTCTGGCAAGTTTAAGACAATGATCATTTTTGACATCTYTGCTGTGAAAAGTTAGAGAAACACATTCTCAGATGTTATTCAGACCACAATTAAATGCTTAAATGGTATCTGCGTAGAGAGCAGGAAGTGGAGGACAGAAAGGTTTATACCCATCGCTGATTATCTAAGGATATACTATTAGAATGTTAAATGACTGTCTTTCTTACATTTTTAAATAGGTCACATTACTGTTACAAAGAATGCTTAGGCTTCTTTTAGAATGCAACAGCTTTATTGAAATATGTTTTTACCATATGTTTTAATTAAAAATGTAGGGTTTTTAATCAGAAAAAGTTTTGAGGATTGGCATAGGGAACAGTTTATTAAATCACAAGCAGCAAGTACAAGAAACATAATTTCCATGAGACTAGATGTTATTTGTATTCAGCAAATAGAAGTTCTCTGTGCTTTTTGATATTTGTTTAGCTGAAATGTTTGCAAGAAAAAATGCTGTGTTAGGGATTCAACACTCCTTTTCTGAAATGCAGACTGAGAGTGTTGCCAAGATTTTAAAGAAAAACAAACAAAAAATTACTCAAAGACCGAAGAGAACACCTTCTGGAAAGAGAATGTAAAGAGGTCAGTCAGTCTGCTTAGCTCATCCACCAGAAGACTGAGAGGTGATTTGATTACTCTGAGCAAGTGCCTTCCTGGGGAGAAAAATACAGTTTTTAAAGGAGCTCTTTAATCGAGCAGAGAAAGGCATAACAGATATAATCAAGTTAAAAAATAAGGGATATTTTTAGCAGAGAGGCAATTAATTACTTATATGAACTAACTGGGAAAATAGTAGATTCTCTACTACTTAATTTTCTATCAACTGATGTTTTCTTATCAAGAGTGGATTATCAGGACAAGTTATCAGATCAGGTACAGTGATAATTAGATGGAGATTTTAGGGCTGATGAAAAATAAGAATTTAGATTCAGAAAACAATGATTTAATAGTCTTTTAAGAAATTCAGTGTTGTGATTCAGTGAATAAAGATTTATATCTGAATCATTTGAACAAAAAGGCAAGGTAAAACAGAATCATCTGTGTGTGCATGTGTGTGTATATACATACATGTATATATATAAAAAAAAGGCTTTCTTTCTCTCATATAAAGAAACAAATAATATCCCAAATCCATTTCTTCATTTCCTCTATAGGTCATATTTAATCAGAGATTTGAGGCTGCACACAGGCTTTTTGAACTTGTATGTGTTTATCCTTATGTTTCAAATAATACTGAGGTTTTAAGCTCGCTTTACACTCTGGCACTAACTCTGATGTAGGACTTCCAGCCCTAGCTAATCCATACCTCACAGCTCTACTTCGTATTGAAGGACTTTGCCCTTTGCAGTCTCCTGGACTGCTGTGCCCCTGATGCTGTGCACGTACCTTGACCACATCCTGACTCCAGATTGGGGCGAATGTGCTAACCACCTCCCACAGACGGGACCCACACAGAGAAATCCAGGCTCTCCGTTAGGAGCTCTCCGACAAGGATGTGTCACAGCCAGCATTACTCCAGCACTTCACATTTATTTGACTCGATCTTTTAATTGCTCAAAGTCACTGACCCTGATACGCAAGCCTGGGTTGTTGGGCTTCACTGGGGCTGTCCCCAAAAGACAGTGTAATCACAAGCAGTGACACTAAAAGAGAGATTCTTTGAATTTTAAGTTTCCACTCTGAACAATTTCCTCTCTGAACAATTGATCTTGTGTCCCATATTTGGGTCCTGGAAGGAGGAGAGGCATAAATTCCATTTAATAAAATCAATAGTAATATTCACTGACACCACAGAATCACTATTGTATTTTGGACCATTAGTAGGAGATACGATTGTCAARATCTAAGCTTAGCCGCCTCTGATATGGACTCTCTCAGCTGCAGGAAGGAGAATTACTTTTGTGTGAGTAAGAAGAGGACAAAAGGAGAAATACCACTTTGAAACATTCAACAGCCAATTCTTTACAAACAGATGGAAAGGTCTGAAAAACATCCTCTGTATCAGTCATCAGTTGTCTCAAAGGACGAGTTCTGATTCGAATGGCAAAATTATTATTTCYATAGCATATACATTCCACTAACAAATGAAAACTTGCCAAAAAAGGAATGTGATATTCTACCTGAGTCGTGGCAATGTTTGTTCCATCGGTGACTTCCACAGTCATATTATATATTGACCTCTGCTCTGCATCCAAGGGCTTTGCAATGACAATAGTGCCCACTCCCTTCTCCGCGTCGAAAGAACTATCGTAATTCCCTCCTAATTGTTGCACAAAAATACAATTAAATTAGCCATCTCTGGAAAATTTCCACTGAAAATGTACCCAAAAGTGGGCATATCTGTTTACTGGCATCCATCTTAATGGCCTGCCTTATGCATACACAGTGTATCTACTGATATTTCTTTGTTCACAACTCATTTATATTTCAAAGCACAGTTTGTATATTGGAAAGCAGATATGATTAAAATGCACTGCAAAAAAAAAAAAAAAAAAAAAAAAANAAAAAAAAAAAAAAAAAAGAAGAATCCAGCAGTATATTTAAGTGAACCATAACCGAGTCTATAAAAAGAATCAAATGGCTATAAGCCCTTAAGATGTGTGCCCTTGTAGTTTGTGTAACGAACAAGTACAATTATCTTTTTGTATAAAAATCATTTTAAGATGGTTTGATTCTGCAAATTCTATTTTCAGGAAATTCTCACTAATGCTCATGGGTGCAAAGACTGTCAACTGAGTCTTTAAAAATGACAATTATAATCAATTTAAAAATGCAAATAGCGATTTGTTATGTTAATTTCAAGGACAATGATAATTACTGACAGCAAAGGTCAAATTCTACTAGTCTTTTAGGAATTATTTAAATAGATCTGACAGGATACACATCATAAATTCCTTTCTATTAAAAAAAACCTTCACAAAGCACTATTCTGAAACTAATATCCTCTTATTCTGTCACACACTGAATGATATWGCAGTGAAAAAAATCCTCTTGAGTTTCAGGTAAAAGAAAAAAGGAAAAATAAAAAATCCATTAAAAAGTAAGAGAAAGCCATAAATAATTTGAGAATAAAGGGTAACAGGATTTTTCAGCCACAGCTATAGTTTATAAATTAGAACCACTCATTATGTTCAGAAGTAAAGTATACACTCCCTGCTGCTAAGCTGTTCTTACTCACTCAGCTATAAAGTGGAATTTATTATGAGTTCAGCCTGAAATTTTTGGAGGCTGGGGACAGGGAGAGGGGGAACACAACACTGCTGACAAAAGAGCTCTTAAGGTGTATTAATTACACAGCAAAACAATTCCGCTAACTACATTCTCCGATGACCCAGCCCTGAAAAGTGAAAAATGCTTTCAACACCCACTGCTAATAAAACTTTTGTAAGAGCTGCTCAGACCTTTGGGGATTAGATCCACAGGTAAAAAAATATCCATGCCATCAACTTAGTTCTCAGGCAATATTTTTTTTGAATGGCTGCTGTGTTATTCCGAATGGCTCTCATTTCAGGGGTGGGGGCAAAGAGGTGGAGGAGACAGTTTCCTTATTCTACCACCAATTCTTATACCTTGATGCTGACAAAWAACCACAATTACTCTTATAAACTGCCACGCATTTCGTGATAGGAGAAAGGATTTGGCATTCCAAGAAGCTGCAGATTTGGGAAGACCATCGCAAGTGAGCAGAGTGAAATCACAGTCCTTGAAYTCCCTAATGTGGAGAAAGCCTCACTTCCCTCTCCTTCTTGCACAAGGTATTACTAAGAATGTGTAAAATAGAAAAAGTATTGCTTTGTCCATGTCTACTGTGGAGCACCTTCACAGAGGAGGAGAAGAAAGGGGAAGGAGGAGTAAGGATCCAGGTGATTTATGCAAAGGAATAGCAGAATTGGTGAACTCTCTCTGTGTGTTAAGTGATCCAAAATAACCATGCCATTAGACTCYTCTACACTGAATAAATATACACATACATGTAGCTCTGAGCTTAAAAGATGCAGTTGTGGTTTTCAAATAAAACACTGCATTGGATCTGCTGTGATATATGGTGGATAGATACACTGCTTCTTCTCTAGTCTCCTTCTGCAAACCCAAACTGCATATTCTCATTACTATATTTAACACTACTTGATAGCCAGAAAAAGCATAATTGTCCTTGACATTTAAGCAATACCAAGGTATATGGACATTGATCATATGTTCAGATTTTTTTTTAAAGTTAGTCAAGAAGAGAAAGATGTCATCTCCCAATTAATGTTTTAAACAGATTTACTGGAGAAAAACTGCACCATGAAAACCAACTCTGAAAAAAACCCCTCCTTTGAAGAAGACAGTTTCTAGATTTCTGTGAGAAAATCTCTGCTGAAATGCTGCTAGCCTTGGGACAGTATGCACTTTACAAAGGGAATGTTTCATACTGATAACCATGAGAAACAGAATGAAAGCCTGCACTTCAAGATGCTTAATAATCATCTTAATGAGCAATCAAAAAATTTTATACTATCAATTGGCATACACTTCCACAGAAACTCTGTCTTTTAAACTTCCAAGAAGTAAAATAATGGGATGATTAAAAATAGATGTTTTAAATGTCTTTCCCTGTTTGGCTTAATGCAGTGTTTGCAGGGCATTAAATGGTGTATTACACATATACCCACTTAAGGCAATTTTCATTAAATACAGGATATTCTTCCTTTAAAATAGGAATTTAATCCATCATATTAGTTTTTATATGCTACATGCATATTCCAAAATAGTCTAGTGACAAAAGAAATAGCTTTGGTCACCCGCCACTCCTCTCTAGCCTGCACTTCTAATGCACTTTAATTCACATCAATTCATTTTCTACTAAACAACGCAGAAACTGCATCAAACTCTGAGAGCATCTTGCTGTGAGATTTGAGATTATATTCTCTTTTGGAGTTCAGTCCTCACTTACTTTTGATTCATTCTAGTCATTTTAACAGACTGCAGTCAGATGTTGACAATGAACAAGTTAAGTACTTCAGCTCCTGGGAACACCTTGTCAGCCTGCCTGCGATATTCGGGTTCTGTCTCTCATCTACTGAGTTCTAGAGGTAGTCTGTAAATGTYTTGTATGGATCCTTTTTATACCCTCAGAACAACTCATACGATGTATGCTTCTGAAATTACACTTAGCACTGAAGAATAATTACTGAATTAGGGACAAACTCTAAACTGCAGCTGTCTTTATAGATGCGTTAAATATATGCATGGCCTACTGCGAAGCCCCCAGAGAAGCATCCAACAGAATTATCTTGGAAACATGGATGCTGGAATGGGTATAGASGGGGAGAGAACAAAGTCATGTAAAAGACAAAGAGGACTTTTCTCTTAAAAACTCACCCAGTTAAACTATTCTGGGAACACTACTTGAAGCAGCTTCCTTCCAAAGGATGCCTACATAGAGGACTGAGGGGTGAGCCTGTAGGAGGTGAGAGCTGAGGAGGTGGCAGCTTCACAGATTTTTGGGGTACTTGAGGCCAGTTTTCAAAAACGTGTTGCTGTGGAACTTGAAATCCCTTTGAAATTAATTTATTTGCAGTGTCATAAGCTTCAGTAATATCATTTTTACTGAGTTACTATAGGACATCTAGCGCTTTCCCCAGTCATAATCTTAGGATGAAAGGKGGCTAAGGATGATGACATTTTTTCAGTTGCTCAGTTTTATTAATGTGAATTTTTATTACTTTTTCCATTTTCCAGTATATGGCAYGTGCTTTCCTTTTTATTGTCTAGTAAAACTCCTGCTTTCAGATGCAAGATATCTAGAAGCTGTCTTTATTAATGTGCTTGTAATTGCATTAGGAAAGAAATATTTCATATGAAGATAAAACATTGTGAGTTCCTCAGGCACTTCAGGAAAATGAATGATAATGAAGGTAAGTTGACTGAACTGAGTTGGCTAGGCAGGTTGTCCTGAGAAACCTTTCTAATATTGAATGACCTAAGAGAGACATGGATTAGCCCTTGTTTGTAACATCATTGCACATTGGAAGCAATGCTATGTCTTCTCAAGATTAAAGACTTCTTTTAAAATAAACGAAAYACTTAGGATGGGATTTCATGAAAAMTTCACATCTACTTGCAATGCCATCTTTGAATGAGAAATGATGAAATTTCATGTCTGAATGACATAAATTCAATCCAGAAAGTGCCTCTTCTCTTTAATTGACAGTTAAGACTCCCAAAGACAACTAGCTTAGACATTCATAACTACACCTTGGACATCTGCAGTTGAGATGATTTCCATTCTTAGTTTCTTGAGACTGCTATTTATGATCTTGCATAAACCCAGGAAGGAGCAAATTTCARCTGAGTTTTCTATACTATTTAAAGGAGTTATACCAGATTTTCCAATACAACTCTGGCCAATTCCAGCTATGTTATCAAATTTGGGAAGGCTGGGGAAATAACCGCTTGTACAAAAGATTTTGTATCTGTRTGGTGGATGACACTGACCAYGAGYCAGCAATGTGCCCTTGTGGCCAAGAAGGCCAATGGTMTCCTGGGGTGCATTGGGAAGAGTGTTGCCAGAAGGTGGAGGGAGGTGATCCTGYYCCTCTACTTAGCCCTGGGGARGCTTCATCTCGAGTCCTGTGTCCAGTTCGGGGCTCCCCAGGACAAGACACACATGGAGCTACTGGAGAGAGTCCAGYATAGGGCTACAAAGATGCTCAGASGGCTGSAGCATCTGCCCTATGAGGAACAGCTGCGAGAGCTGGGCCTCTTCAGCCTGGGGAAGAGAAGACTGAGGGGGGATCTGATCAAGGTGTACAAGTACCTGAAGGGAGGGTGTCAAGGGGACTGGGACAAACTCTTTTCGGTTGTCCCGTGTGACAGGACAAGAGGCAACAGGCAGAAATTGAAGCACAGGAAGTTCCGCCTGACCGTGAGGGGGAATTTCTTCCCTGTGAGAGTGATGGAGCACTGGAGCAGGTTGCCCAGAGAGGCTGTGGAGTCTCCTCTGGAGATTTTCAAGGCCCACCTGGATGCAACCCTGTCTACCATGCTCTAGGTGACCCTGCTTGAGCAGGGAGGTTGGGCTAGATGATCTCTGGAGGTCCCTTCCAACCTTACTGATTCTATGATTCTATGATTGTCTTTGCTGCACCTTCATGAGACCTATCTAGTCTAGCCCAGATTTTCAATCTGACAGATAGTAGAGTATTGTCAAGCAGGAGGTCTCAGGAAATTGAACTGGGACACCTCTAAGCCAACAGACTATAAGATACTTCCTTGGTATTTAGTAGCCTTGATTACRTTTTCTGGCTGAATCTGGAATGTCACCTTGCTTCTTAACTTGTTACTCATCTTGACAGTAACTWCAAGCATATTTTTCTTCTGAAAAAGGCCTGTAAGCTCTGTAAAGAATTAATTTCCCCTTTAAAAAGGGAAGATTAAAAAAAAAAGTGCCGAATCTCTCTTAACTAACAGCAGGAGAGTTTTCAGGTTCAATTTTAGGTATGGTAAAGTAGTAAGATGTAATACTAGGATACTAGTAAAGGCCTATTTTAGAACAGATGCAAGATACTTCTATGTAAAGGTTATAATATATTCAATGCAATGGATAAGCCAAGAAAAACTTCCTGAACTGTTRAAAGTGATTTCTAGAGGTCAGTGGGAAAATTTGCCTACAGCAGTATACGATGCAGATATAGCTGTGACCCTTTCGAATTCCAGGAAATTTACTACTTTCAAGCATACTTTCTTTCCATTTTGAATTTTGTAGTTACTGTAATCAAAAAAGCCTTTTTCTCCCTGTTGTGGTACTTCTCCTARATGGTAATCCTTTTTGGAAGAATACTGAGCCTCTTTATGTTCCTATCAACAGCTCATACATAGTTCAAGAAAGGATGCTGCTGTACCAATYGCTCTCTTCTCTAAGAAGAAAACATGCCAGCAGACCTGAAGGAGTTGTAGGCAAATGAGTCTTATATTACTCATGTGAGCACCTTTTTTTCCTCTCTTTTCCAGTGCAATGATCTAGAAAAGTGGACTTGAATATACATCTGAGAAATGTTTGATAACTGCGGAGGATCAGACTTGTTGAGTCTTAGATGCCAAAAGAGATCATAATTGAATTCTGGAGGATATCGCCAATCAAACATGGCAAAAACTTGGGAATGCTCTTCCTTCACCGAAAGATAGCAAAGAGCATATATGCTTCATTTTCAAACTCATTTGGCCTCCTGTGATAAGATGGAGGAGTAAAGAAATATAGTAGATGGTCTAATTTAAAGATTAGTGCTAAACATGTTTGCTTAGGGCTGGAGGGATTTTGACTTTTTTATCCCAAACTAAACTAATAAAAATGAGGATAATTATAACAAACTGGACCAATTGCTACATTGCTAGTATTGCCCAAAGCAGGGAATAATGGGAAAATACAGAAAGAGAATTGACCCTGAATTTCAAGGATGAGTGCCTCTAGTATTTTTAGGAAAAGAAGTAAAGCTCAAATCTCCCATTTTTCTGTTCTGAAAGATTTGAAAGGTATGAAATAAACCTAAAAACTTGAGCATGTCTCAAAAAAAATGGATTAAAGAATTTTGTTAAACATAACATAATAAATATTAGTAACGCAACATGCAAAGGTGTATTCTGTTATCATGCTAGGAAGAAGAAAATACTGCAGACTTTCAATTTGCAAAAGGATAAAACTCTTATGTGGACAGTCAAAGCCTTGGAYTTGCTGCTAAGAAGCTGAAGATACAGGCAAAAAAAATAGAAAAGAAATCAGAAGCTATTTTATCTAGATTTCAGAGAGGATAATTTAAAGGAGGCTAGGGAGCTACATGTTTTTGATGTTAATGAAAGCTTGCAGTACTATGAATTATATGGACAATTAATTAGAATTAATAGATCTTTAAATTATTGCCAGTTAAGCACCCTTGATAGAAAAGTCCTGATGTACTTTCAAATTTGGCTATTCTTTTAAAGATGTAGGTTGGGGGAAGAAGAAAAGATAGAGAGTGGACTGTCTGGAGAATGAGAGAGGTGTTGTGCAACATGCTACTTAAGCAAAAACTAGCACCATGCAGCTTAGCTCCAGTGGTCAAAATAATTTTCTCATCATTCCCATCAGTAACAGAAGGGAAGAAAGAGATATAGAGGGCTCAATTTACCTGAGAGAAATAAAGATCTCTGACTTATTTTGGAGCTTCCATTGAAAATTAGTTTCTCATAAATTACTGAATAAATTTAACACAATAGAAACAACTTGTGTTCATGTCTTTCACATTGTGGGATCTGCATGAACTGAGAAGAGCATTGAATGCATTCTGAAAACAGAAATCAGGTATGACATCTCAACCATTCCCAATTACTCAAAAAGTCAGCATTCTGTCCTCCTCCAGTCTATGGAGGAAAGATGATGTTTTTAAAGGAAGGGGCTTGGCAAGGAAGATCTGATCTCTCTGGATGCAAAAGCTCATCTCTTGGACCTGATTAGCTCAAGAATGTAAACCTTTCTTTAGGGTGCATATAATTTATATGGAAATTAGATGTTGAAATTAGACAGACAAAATCCTACATATCCTAACTTTWGCCTTTCTTCTATCCATTTTTAGGTGAGAGAAAGGGCATATTATACATTAGAAAAGGGTCCTTTTGAATTCCACTGCCCATTTAGTTTGAAAAGGTCAAAACCATAAAGGTCAAGCTACAAACACTATATTAAACCATGCTTCTACATAAGCCTTCAGGGCTTTTGTTGACATTACTGTCAGCTGTGCACAGAGGTCTAAAACCACAAAATACCAGATGGAGCAGCATCAGGTCTAACTTTTGCAGCAGCACAGAATATATCTCTTATATCATCAGTCCTATATAGCTTTCCATATACTACAACTAACTTCTACTAATTACCTAAGTCTTTCACTGAGCTTTTCAGCACTAGACTCTGATGTTCCTTCAAGAGATAAGCATCACTGCCTCTTTTTCCATATGATGGTATTGAGGAATAAGGAGAAAAAGTGTTTTTGATACTGACACTGACTAAAGACAGCAAAGACAAAGGCATGAAAGTACTGTGACAAAAGGCTCTTAGGGCAGGTTTTATCTTTCCATCATGCATGCAGAGTGCCTAGAACAACAGGGCTGTGTGCATGGCTGGGATTCCTAGCTATTCCTATTGAAGAAACRTATTATTATTGCTGTTACTAATAACAGCAATAATATTTAATGACAACATTCATATGATAACGGTACTGAATTGGATAGTCAGGGTCACTATCCACGAACATACAATGTTCTGAGACCTTCCAGGGGCCCAGATTTCTCATTAAGTCTAGGGAAGCAATATCTCCATGACCTTCTGCAGTGATTCAGCACCTTGCAGCATCAGAAAACACATCCTATAAGGAAGCCAATAGGATTTCTAAAAAAGCAAAAACCTTCTTCTAGACCATGTAAACTATTTTAGCCATAAAGGCCATATGAAATGACAAATTAAAGGTTTAAATTCCATCATCTTCTCTCTAGCATCTCTCTTCAGGAGGCAAACATGGAATATCATTTTAAGGTGTTGCTGGATTGCAAATGATTCTTATAATGCAAAAGAACAYAGCTGAAGAACTGGGGCCTTCTCTCAGCTGTTAATACACACACAACATTTCAATGAGTTGGTGAATTCACTGAGGACTGAGAGGTTGCAAGGGGCAAAAGAGTCCAGCAAAAGGTTCAAATGGGGGAAAAAAGTGTCAATAAAGTCAATAAAGAAGGATTTCTCCTGGGAGGAAAGTTAGGGTCAGTGAGCAAGAGAAAGGGAATGTAAACATGAGCTAATAAATTGCATGTAGCATACTGAAACAATCAAGTGAATGGAAGGGAAGACGGTAGGAAACATATGCTGTTCTTCCCCAGGGGCTAGCAAGAACCCCCAAACATGATAATAGCTTGGGTTTAGTTTTAATGTGGTTGGCATTTCAGAAACCGTGCTATAAAATCAAAGAGAAAACGTAGCTGCTTCTGTCATCTGCACAAATTGGCAATAAAAGGTGGATGAAAATAATTCCGACAGGCCCACTCTTGTGGTCCTTCTCCTTCCTGTTGGCTAGACTGATCTGGAAACAGCTATGATGAAATGGAAGCAGGGCTCAGTCCTTGTAAATAAATACTGCTGATGCACCCTTTCCAATAAGTCTGTGGCAATGGCTTTTTGTTTCTCTAATCTGTCATACAGTATTTGCTTTATAACCCATTATTTAAATAAAACCACTTTGTGCAGACACAGTGTTTTACGTCCAAAGATATAAAAACATTATGTACAAGTACCTACAAATACTAAGGAGCACAATAACTTTGYAGAGTCATTGTGCAGTTGATGAGAGTCTCATTTTGGAGATGTTAAATGAGTTATTTTAAATGACATAACCACATCAGCAGTAGAAGCACGGAAAGCAACACTTAGGAATACTGATTCCTGTTTTTCCACTGCAAGCAACTTGTCTCCTCTACTTGCTGTCCTTCAAGCAGCTATGTCCTTAACTGCATTGCTCTGGGATTTTAAAACCATAACTCCTACGGCTTCTCCTCCTTTTTGCTAAGTATACGGACTTCTCCCTCCCTATTTTCATAAGCAATTTTATGTAAGGCAATTTTGTGGTTGAAATCTCACATCAGAACACATTTCTCTTTTTCAGTTTGCATTCAAGATGAACTTTTGGTGGCTCCATTTGTAACCCATATGTTGATGCATTCCATTCTCTTTCACATTTAAATGGATGGCGCTGGACTGTGAAAAGTTTGAATTAATTATTTGTGATAAACTGTGGAAAATCCGTGAATAAAATGATAATAATTGGACACAAATACACTAAAAGCTGTCATAGAAAGAAACGTAGCACATCCATGTGTCGCATTGCATCCTGTCACAGGCACTTATGAAAGATGTAATATAAATTGTCTCAAAAAACTTGCAAAAATAAAAGGCAGCCTGGATAGTTGTATTTTAGCAAATGTGTTTGCACTAAGGGTACCTTCTGTTGAACAGTTCTGCCCACAAGCTGTCTGTAGAATATAGAACATCTCTCGAGCATGCTTGCCACCTTGAAGCAGGGCAGTCGGAAGCAGAAAAAAAAGAACAGAATGCAGAAAAAAAGGTGAAGAAAGAGAGAAATGAGGGACAGCAAGTCTAAGTACCATAAATACATTTAGAAATGAGATTAGCAAAGTATGACAATAGAATTCAAATGACAGACAACATTAAGATTGCAGTAAATAACATACTATGAAAAAAAACAATTCAGCCATACAGCGCTTTCTTTTTTTTTTTCAGCTTAGCTTAGGGGTCATAACAAAAGCAGGAATATTATTATTATTATTGCTGTGTTAAAATAGCCTCTTCATTTCAGTATTACAAAAGTGGKTTTAATTCAAGGACAGTTAACTGTTAGTTTTCTTGCTCTCAAAATGACACATCCTTATCTTTTGCTTCTGAAGCTTCTTCCTTATACCACTTGCTCCGAACTTACCAACAATATCAAACCACAGAGGAATGTTAGAAGGTTGCACGGAGACCACCCCAACAATTTCTGTCACTTTATCACTTTCCATGATGGTGAAGTTGTAAAAGGGTTCATCAAAAGTCAGGGGCACTGGCGAGGGCGCAGGCTTTTTCATCCACTCAATATGGAGGCGCGCAGTTGAAGATTTCTGGGGTCGACCATTGTCCACTGCTTTTATCTGAGGGRTGTAAAGAAAACAGGACTCAGACTGAGCACACCAGTTTGTCATTTCACATCTAATTCTATCTCAAGAAAACAGAAAAATGGAAAACGCTTRGAGAATGGCCTCTTTAATCCTTCAYGCAAAATTCCCTCTAAAAAGGAGGAAGAGAGACACTTACTTTTTTCTTCTTTTTTTGCATTACACCTTGCTTTTTCAATGAAAAGACACTAAACTGAACTATTTTGATTTAGAAATGCTGATGTGAGACCTCACAGAGATGCAATTCAAGTGCTTCATACATATATTCTTCTCTTCAGAACAGACTTCCCTGTTAGACTATATTTTTCAGAGAGTCTCCTTATGCAAGGAAGGTAGGAGCTCTAGAATGATAGCCCTCTACCTCTGGGATGTCACGTATTTAAGACATATGCTCACTCAGACCACATTTGACTGTTTTTAAATGGTATTTATATTGCAGTTAAGATTGATATTCCTCATATTACCATCTTCAGGACCTTTAATTGGGTTAAATAAATTTCAGATCATTTATCCCATTTTCCAAAACAAATATAATTTTCAATTTCATCACATTTATTTTCATTGTTTTCTCTTCTCAGTGGTGTTCATTAGAGTTTCCCAGCTTGGCGTTAATTTTTTATATTGCAATGTACTCTAGAGATACGGATAAACTTCATACTTGCTTTATGGTTTTAGCACAGAAAAGACAGGATGAGCACCGACAAACAACTAAGGATAAGAAAAGGGAAAATGTAGTTTACAAACTGGTGCATTGCTGAATAACATCAGCATCTAGGAGTATGGAGGATTCTCCTTTAAACACTAAAGGAAATATTTCTGACTATGTAGGATCACTGGGGTAAGGAAACGCTGTTACTATGCCTGTTAAAAACGGGAAATATATTCCTGAAATACCATATATATTTCTTTCTCTGGAAATGTGTTAAGTGGGTTTGGTGCTAACACTTGCTACCCTGCTTCATTCAAGGAAGGCAGACCCTTAGGCAAAAGATGTTGTGCATGTGATGAGCAGCTTTAAGTTAGAAAACCTTCAGCTGTTAGAGTATAATAAGGGCCAGATCCCAGAAGGGAGCTGTAGCTCTACATAGTGAAAGGCAATCGCCCAGAGAGGSATGTACTCTGAGTGCTAGGTATCTCTACATATTTTGACATTTGTTTTTTTGTTTTCCTGTCACCATTTTCAGTTTTATGAAGGTATCCCAAGAGAGATCCATTACTGTAAATGACATCGCTTAATTTACTAAGGGCTAGACCCTGGAACTCTGGTACATTTTCATCTCCTATAGTTTTTGTTAACCCCTTAATAACCACTTTTTGGCTTATTGCTGTATATGAAAATTATGAATTCAAACTCTGTATTTCTTTCTATCAAAAACACCATCYCATCTCTTTTCTTTCTTTGCCCTTGTCTGTATAGTTTGAGTTCTGGTAGAAGTGTTTTGATTGAGATTTTATTTAACTGAAATCATTGTCATACTTAATCAYTTTAATGCAGTAAGAAAGGTATATATACAGTATACATTATTCTTCCTCCCCRAAGACTGTTAATGTGGACAGTATAAGGACCTTCCCACTGTATCCACACTTATATCCACAAAAAAAATGAATGTMCTTTTATTGTTGTGCCTGTCAAGCCAAATATGATACAAACTYTGTAAGCAGGAAAACCCTTGGACTTCATTTTTGTGCAGGCAAGGGGATGCCAACAATTTGCAAGCTGACTCTCTGCACAGCCTGAGAATAATTCATTATGTGCAATGGCATTAAATCACTCTGTCAGAATCAATTTTTAGCTATAGTTATCTGTGAATGCTAGTTTTCTTAACACATTCAGATCTTACATGTAGTCATATACTAAACACAGCCATGTATCACTACACAACAGGGTCTGTTTTTTTAAAAAAATCATTCAAATAATGTGTTCGTATGTTGATGAAAGAGCCCTTACCGTTAAGATGTCATAACTCCCTGCTGTGAATTGCTTTCTGGAAGAAACCGTCCCTGTTTTTGGATCAATAAAAAATTTCCCATCATCATTTCCATCCACAATGCTGTATGAGATTTCTGCATTAGGGCCTTCATCTTTGTCGAAAGCAAAAGCTCTGTAGATAGGCTCCCCTCTTTTCTTACGGTCCCTCTCTGGCAACTTGATTTGATAGACTTTCTCTGGAAACTGAGGCTTGTTGTCATTYTCATCCAGAACCTGCACCACTACCCAAACCGAGGACTGCTTGGGAGATGTGCCCCCATCTGAGACGGTTACCTGAAAAACAACAGCAATAGAGAAATTATTCTGAACAGACAAAATGGAACGTCACAAATTAGCAGAACAACACATAAGGAAACACTCCTCCTTCCCAAAACCTTATCTCTGTATTACAAAGTTTTCTACCTAAAGTATAATACTTAGAATCAAGACGTCTTCACTATAAATATTCTTACTACATAACCAAAATACACTCACAACAGCAAATACGGGAACCAGGAAGACTTTTTACTTTCAGGGTGAACTTCAAATCTGTAACCCGTCGAATAGAAACCTATTTCTTAAARCATAAAATCCCATTACCTCAGACAGTTCTGTAACAGTTTAATTCAGAAGAAGAGTGAATTGGAATTAACCCACTGAGCAGAATCCTTGCTTTTTTGCAGATTTTGTTGTAAGTTTCTTCAGTCATATAGTGAATCTGAAAGAATTGCTTTTTTTAAAAAATCCTAAAAGAATCTCTGTCATTTTTTTCCATTAACTACTTGGAAATTCTTAAACAATGAAAGGATTTCTGTCAGTTTTTTCATTTATTACATGGAATTTGACAGCTCATTAATCCTAGACCTGCTTTATATGATTGCAAGGGGCACACACAGAAGTATGCATTAAAAATTTCTGCTGCAGTGTTTAAAGAGCAGACTGAACTGATAGAAATACATAACAAATAAAATTTTAGAGACAAAAGTTAATTGCTAATTTAGCTGAGATTTAAAGAGCATTATTAATAATTTTCATTTTAAAACAATGTGGAAATTAAATGATCCAAGATCAACAAGCACTCAAGAGATTCAAAAATATGCCTTCCAAAATGCAATCAATATGTTTAAAGCTTCTCACTCAATCTTTCCACTGTATTTTTTAAACATAAAGAAATACGGCAGCAAATTATTTCTGTTTGCATGAAAGAAGCTCCGCTTTCACTTTCAGCTACATGCACTAACATGCCAATTCCCACAATAGCAATATTTGATGATGGTGAGCCAAGATACYACATACACTTCCTTGGCTTGTACTGACCGTTACACATTGACTGCTTTGCTGGTTAACTGCTCAGTGCTTTATTTTTCCTTAAATGTTTCTGTTTCCTTACAAAGCATACAATCTTGAAAACTACTTGAATCCTACAACATAAGAAAAACAAACATTTCCCAAGAACATTGTCCCTTGCCATTGTGCCCTCCCTGCAACAAGAAATCTAAACGTAGGGTAACCCTGAGATCAGCAGAAAAAACACATTTTTAAGAGAAAGGTGAGAGACCTCTTCCCTTTCCTGTTCCTCACTATRCTTTTAAAAGTTAATACAGTGGAAAGGGCAGGACTGACAGCCTTAGAGACTTACACCCTTTATTTCCAGACAAAACTGGTATGGCAATATATAGCCACAACATAAAATTCCCCAAATCAGCCCATAACTCAAGCACAGAGTGGAGCCTGTTCTCCTAAAGACCTGTATCAGCTTTGGGCCTCTCCTTCCTCAGAGTGTCAACCTGGTTTCCAACAAGTCCCTGCTGGGATCGCGCCTTGTGATGGGGACAAGGGTCTGCTGAGAACCGGGCAGAGACCACTTGTCTCCTGCAAACCCTGSCATGCCGTCCAGCAGCCGTACGTGCCCGGAGGCGCCGGTGAGCCGTAGTAAGCAACCCACAGCTCGTTGGGGTACTTAGCCATCCACCTCCTACTGGCTACATTTCTTAAAATAGCATTTATAATGCTGCAAGGCTGCACAAACAGTTGTGACTTTGCCTTCCAGCCAGGCAGAGTAACACCGCCGGAAACCTCTGCCTCTCCACTTCACCAGTCCAGAACTTCAGAGCTTTTAGAGCAAACAAAAAGCTAATTCTGCCAGTACGTTCCCCTTCTCCCGTTACAAACGTCAACTAATAAATAAATTTTGCCCCACTTAGAAACTGATCATATCTATTTTTTGTCCTGTTCCCGCAGAACTTGCYGAGCTCTCAGCAAGAGCATAGGTTGACAAAGAAAATCCTCTTTCAGGATTTCTGCTGACTCTGAGGATAAAATAATCAATGATACAAGGCAGTACRGAGAATCTGTAGTGCACAAAAACCAAACAAGACAAACTCCTTTAAMTGCTGGTCAAAAATACCAGCAAAATGTGTTTTTTTYCCCTTTTTGGTAATATTAATGCACAGACAGAAAACTGTTATCTGCTAAACAGAATATGGCTCAACTACTAAAAAAAAGCCAYTTCTCTCAAACTTTAAGCAGTTATCTACCAAATAAAAAAAGGGTGAAGAAAGATCTCACAAATAATAGCAATAATAATAAAATCTCTGAAAAAAAGTGGTGTAAATAGTCAAGTGATTATGATGAAAAGCCAGAGAACGCTCATGAAGCTTAGCTGTCCTCCTCTCTTATCAATACAGTCTCACATTTTGTTAAGTTAACGTGGAAATTGTGAGTTAAGTGCTGTTGTGGCAGTAAATACATGTACATATTTKTTTATTTATGTGAGCCCAAATTTGTGGGAAATCCATTTGATAAAGAAAAGTTGCACTGACAATATTTGCTGATGGTTAATGGAAAATTATAACTGTTATAACACGAACTGTCAACTCACTAGCAGAAATTAACACAGAAGTCCCAAAGTTAGTCGGTTCTACACTATCTAAAACTTTTTGTCCCTGGAGAAGAAAACGTTATGTAAAGCTTAAGCACTTCTCTGGGTGACACTCAAAACTTTTAAAGATGATAGGCTCCAGCTCCACATGAAAAGCTCTGTGTGCCAGACACAGGAAGATGAAATGTGAATTAAAGCTCTCCCTTTGCAGGCATGAAATTAATTAATTAAACTGCTCACACACCAGAGAGGTGATTATTCCACTAACCAAAAATCTGCGCCCTGGCTGACCCCTCTTTTCGCCTCTGTCAGCCTAACCTCAGCCCTGGCTTTTCAGCTTCTARAAAGAGGGTAAAACAACAGCAGATTTTTTCCCTGATCCTGACAGTGACATATTAAAACAAAATAACCAAGTACTGCCAGTCCAAAAYGGTTTCCATACAATGCGGCACAATGCAAACACAAAACGCAACTACACGGCGAGGTCTGGAGCGGTCGTTCAGCACACGCTGCTCTTCAAGCACCACTTCYGTCAGGACATCGTATCACATCAGCACTTAGGCGCCTCTCTAACCAACGCAATTTTGATTTAAACATTACCATGGTTCTCAGTGAATCCTTAAGCAGTTGGAAATCATGGTGCTAAGTAACTGGGGAGGGGAGGAGGATTTGGATGACTGCAGGACAAAGAAACAAAAACTAATTCACAGCTGGTACCACTGGAAAGGTGAAAGGCAGATGTGTAAGACATCAGCTTGCAAACAGGAAGAGAAACTGTAATTCAGGACCAAGGTCCTTTCAAYTAGAAATCTGCAGATGGTACAGTGGGAAAAACCAGAAAAAGAGTGGTGATATAGATGAATGACTAAGAAGACAGTCTCAATATCTACTTGTATAGATGTGGCATGAAAAAACCCACAAAAGGAGAATCTCACACTGATCAGGATKGGGAAATGGGGAGGACGAGCACTAAAGCTTTCCCAGAGGAGACGAGGAATGGCTATTTGGTTAGCATGTGCTTTGATAAATGCTGAACACATTCTCTGGTGTCTGTGCTGAATCCGGCATCCAGACGCTCAAGGGTGCAGATGGGTTTTGCCTTGCCCATTGGCAACCTGAGTTGGAGCAGGCCGGTTACTGTTGGTGCTGCCCCTCTGGGTAGATATTGGTGCTAACGCGTAGCAACACAGGCTAAGCAGAGGGCATRACAGCCTGAAGCAGGGATAAGGCCATGAAAGTTGCTGAGTTTTAACTCTCTGAGCAACTACACACAGGATTGGTTCATTTACTGGTTCATGAGCCTTCCACAGAAAACTTTTAAGCATCACTTCTATTTTCCTAACACAGGCAGTTCCTCTACAGTTTTTCTGGTAAGACAAGAACATTCTCTCGGGCATCTGCATTCACCCATTGGTTTTAATATTTATTACTCTACTGAACCATGGTAACCAATACAGAGATCAATACTGGTTATCTGGAAATTTCTTTGCTAGAGTAACAATATTCACACATCACTTGAAGGAACCACAACRCTTCCTCCAGTTGTCTGGACCAGGATAAGACCTCCTGAAATTCCCTCCACTTACTTACACTAACTTTTAAAAAAGAATATATTGCAAATCTGTTTCACATAATTACATGGTATATTAGATGTATATTTTTGTAGAAAAAAAAAAGAAACACAAAAAGATTTCTCTTTTTGCAGAGCACAGCAAATTCTGCATAATGACAGACCATTCAAAATCCAAGTAAGGCAATTTGCATCTCTTCTTCATGATCCATTAGAGTAAGTTTGATCTGTAGACTTACCGCTAGATGAAATAAGTTTTTGGGTAATCAGAACTGAGAGATACTCTTTCATATTCATATTTATGTTAAAGTCCACAGATCAGCCACATTTTCTAAGCAGTGGGTCTTCACCGTGGAAACTAAGATCAACGTTAGCTGTTACTACATAGAAGCAGGAATGTTAGATGTGATTTTTTTTTTCCTTTTCTAATCACAGAATCGGTAAGGTTGGAAGGGACCTCTGGAGATCATCTAGTCCAACCTCCCTTCTCAGGCAGGGTCACCCAGAGCATGTCAGACAGGATTGCATGGATAATTAACCTAGAGCAYGTTAGACAGGATTCCACGCATAWTCATGGAGAAGGCACAGAGGCATCTCTCCTGCCAAAATGCCGGCTAAAGCATACTGGCTGTCCAGGAGACCTCAACTCTGGAGACATAAGTACTTTTACCTTGACACAGTCACTTACACAACTATGACATTTAACTTAAGAAGGATTAGCTCTTGAATTTTTTCAGAGTACAAACACAACTGTGTGAACCATCTTCCTGAATTAAAAGTACAATATTGGGTATCATTAACAAAAGCTCATGACTTCCCAAGAAAATTATTAACTCAGCTGGAGAGAGTAGCTAGCAGGAATTTTACTTTAACAAGTAYAACAAGACAATCAGCAGGTGCTTAATGTGAGTCATCAAGCCTCCAGAAGAGTGAGAATCTCCTTCCACATCATTCTTTAGCAGGAAGAAGTTCTCAGTCTGCCCAATTTCTAGGTTAAGAACTGCCACACTGTTGTAATTAGCATTGCAAAGACGGTTAAGATGTCATCTTTGCTTGTTTATTTTCATTCGTGTGATACTACTTAATGCAAAAAGAGTGCGCTGAGATTATGCCTGCGTCTCATCTGTAAAGTGTGCATAATGAGGTTTTCAGGTAAAAAAATCTCTCCCTTCCCCCAGGTAGAAATGCCAATTTTGCTTTGGAAAATTTTAGAAAAGAGAATCTAGTTGAGCTACTGGAGACAGAAAAATGATCAAAGGAACTCTAAGAGCTGCGGCATACCCCTACTGTTAGTGACTAATGGGCTTGTTTCTTCTCCCAAGCCACAAATGAGCTGAAATACCTATTGTAAGAGCCAACAGAATGCAGCCAGAGTAAGAGAAATAAAGATTATAAAGGAGAGCTCACTGAAGGATGAGTAGAACTTTAAAGTCAAACACAGTGAATTACTACTATGTCTACTTCAGAGAGAGACTAAATTTGTGGCTAAATTCTTACAAGGAAATGTTTTACTGAAATACATGATGTTACTGAACTACATGTAGGTTTACTGTTACAAAGCAAAGACAGTGTAGCTCAAAGATATACAGAATAGGATAGAAAAAAATACAAGATTCTTAGGGTTTTTTTAGTCTAATACAATTACTCATTTAGCTGTAGCAAAGCTTTTTAAGTTTTTATTTGGCAACAGTGGAAGAGAAGTGGGCAGATGTTTATTTCAGTTACCCTAAGAGAATTTTTTGCAGTCCTAAAAGACAAACTACTTAAAAGGTTCTTGTAGAAAAGAGTGCCAGTCAAATCAATATGATCCATCTTTCCTCATTTCCTTTCAAAATCTGTTAATCTGGGAACTCTTGCTTTCAAGCGTAAAAAAATTAATACGCTCATTCTTGCCTGCTATGAGAAATAAAAAATTTAGAGTACATTTTAAATACAGATTATTACTGATGCAAACACTCTAGATGGCTGATTAGCAAAGTCAGTGGCCTCCAACCATGTTCAAGCAAGAAAACGATGCATAATAGTCTGTTACATTTGAGAATTAACGATGACATCAGGTAATTTGAACACTCTAYTGCCAAAAGACAGGAAGGAAGKAAGGAAYGAAGGGAAAAAGGAARGAGGRAAGGAAGGAAGGCAGGCTTCTGCATTTGCAGTTAAACATTCMCACCAGTATTTGCAAACTTAAGTATTAGAGGAGTACACTGAGCAAAGTTTTAGAGGTTTAAAGGTCTCAGACTCACAGTACTGAGACCATTAGATGGTAACTGAATGGAAATCTATGGCCTGGCAATACAGAATACTAGAATGGATGACCTAAAAGTCCGGAAACACTTCTGAAAAACCAACCAAACAAAAAAGCCTTTTGTTATTCTATGTCATACTTTATTTTATGGGCTGTTTGAAAATTTAAAGATAAACAAGATYTGCAAACTCTGAAAAGAAAATTAGACTTGCATTTTAGCTTCAGTAGCAATATAAGGAAGGAAGCTCTTGACAGTGAYTAAAAGAAAAACAGTAATTCTCCATAGGCACTGTTTTGGAAGTTTTTTACAACTTGGAGATATTGGCAAGCTTTGTGTATTAGGCTATATTTACACTATTCTTGAATTGATGAGTGCTAAGATAAGTGCAGAACCAAGCATTACTCCATTAAATCCCCATGACAAGAAAGTTAGACRTGAAAAGAAAGCTCCTTTAGGCAATCTCAGAATAGCATCTTCCCCTTCTTTTTATTAGTTTGAAAGAAAACTAAAGCTCTTATGAATATCAAGTTCTTATAATTTTGTTTTTGACAAATTGTAGATAAAGCTTTGCCCAAAAGTGAATGTAAGCCAATCACTTTCCAGAAGAGCAAGTGTATCAATCTACTTCTTCCATAACTAGAATTAAAAAAAACAGGTATCTTCACCTGTACTGCATAACAATAGTGTGTAGCCCATTTTGGTTCAGCAGACACTAATCTGGTAAGAAAAAGTCATACTCAGCAAGGATTTTTCCTCACTTCCTAGGTTATAACACAACCTAAGAGAGGTGGGAGCTTTTAGTTCCYTTTTGAAACTCCGCATGTATCATATCTTCATTTAGCAGCTTGCAACATTTGTAACCAGAGGTTTGAGAAATTTGAGATGGTCATGGTAGGAACATCAGTCTCAGCCTCCTAATAACAAACATAAATATCTTGTGTGTATATCAACAATTAAATAATCTGTAAAATTTGCCTTCTTCATTTCTTTGTTCAAGAGTAACAGTACTGAATATCCCTACCGCAGCATATAACGAAGGGAAACTTAGAAAGCAGTAGAATTCACTCCAGAATACTCTGATAATATCTGAACCCATGCATGTTCAATCAGCCTCAGACTGATATATTACAAACAAACAAGATAAAGTCTAAGAAGTGACTGCTAAAGAACAATTCTTTATAGGCATATGGTAACCCTTTAGGAATAGCTTACTACTAAATAGAAGTATAACTACCCTCATAGCCTCTAAGAAAGAAGGAAGATAAAAGTTGCCCACTGATCTTCATAGGAAACTTTGAAGAGGGTGTTTAGTTCCTGCTGATAATGAAGATTAGAAACAGAGATTTTTGCGAACAGAAAATGAGTAGTTGTTTCTCTGAGAATATTTCACTTCAGGTAGCTTTAAATAATGTAAAGCTTGCAAATGAAGATATTTAGCAGTTTAACGTTAGTTGTAATCCTTATGTTGACTGTAATTCCACTAATACTGGAATATCTACTTAAGCCATTTGTGGATTTCTCTTTTTCTCAAGATCAGAAACACTTGTTATCAAATATTGATACGGAGACATTAATCTATACCAATCTACCTTCACAGAGAATACCCTTCTTCAAAAATCTTATCTAAGTGCTCAAGAAATACAGTAGTTCTCAGCATGACATCTATTGAAGTCTTTATTTCAAGAGTTAAGTATCAACTTCTAAACTCACTACACTGCCCTTTTCTCAAATACTCCACTACCCTTCATTTTCTATCCACAAAACTCATTTGATTCTTATCTTCCCTGTAAATAGGAACTAAACACTTTCAAAGTTTCCTTAAAATTATAAAGATTGTTACACATCACTAATCTTCCTTTTTTCATGGTAGACCAGCCAATACATCTAATCACATACTAGCGAGAAAACTATTTTTGCCGTTAATAAAGACATAAGATTTTATCAGTGCTTCCAAGAAATTGTCTTACAACTAATAACAATAATTCATTTTATGTTTTAACTATCTGCAGAAAGGCTATGCTTAAAATACAAGCTGATATATTGCCAAAATTTAATCAAGCTATAGTAACATTCATTGTAAAATTAATTAATCAACCAGCAAAACAAATTGTTCTTTATGTCTTCGCTAGGATCTGCAGCTGTATCAGTTTGTATTATGGGCCCCCAGTTATTCCAGCTGATGGGAATTTCAGGCTCAGCAACTCTTGTAGCAGAAAGTTTCAAAAATGGTGCTGAAGATTTACTGTGTAGATAATACCCTTCTATCTATTTTGCAGTAAGTCAATGCCACTGCCTGATGCTAACATATTAAATGTTATTGAACTTGTGCTCAGGTAAGACTCAACATGACGTACCTTGCTCTATATGCTTTTAGAAATCCTGTGTGGTATGCAGTGCAAGATCTTAAGTGCTTGTTTCAATGAGTTGATCAAATCTTAAATCCTCACCTAAAATTTCTGTTACAATAGAGTAAGAACTTCAAACAAAACTTTTAATATTCAAAAGAAGTATCTTCTTCTATCCTAAACTATAATGTTATAATTTAATTTTAAACAATTTTTGTCATGTCAACAACCAGTGCCTTCCAATTTTGGGTAAAACACTCTTATGTGAGGCTCAGCAATAATCAATCTTGAAACAACACTGATATTATTTAGTAGATTATATATCTGGCCATCAATGAGATGAAAGACATACTTGTACATTCTTAATTTACTTTACAGGTACAATGCATCCAAATTCTAAGCTGCTACATGAAGCAGAACTACTATTAAAAAAAATAATAGTAAATAACATATACCCAGGGAGCTCATGATGACAAGTTAGAAACTAGTTGATTTTTTTTTTCTTTAACTGTTCTAACAAGCAGCCCTTTGCCTCGCTAAAGGAGGATGACACATACTGTCTCTGGCAGAAAGCCAGATTAAGAAACATCCATCCCTATCTCCATTCCCTCCTCTAGCCATTTGTTCTTTCCCTGTCATCAGTTTACAACCTCTTTCACTTTGTCAATAAATTGTTAGTGCATCTGTGCTACAAACAGGATTACCGAAATAACCAGTTAAAAATGAACTGCCCGAAACAAAACAAAACCCCGCAAAAGGCAGATGGTTAATTGGAGCCCGGTGGTGGTGTGAGAGAATAGACAAGGAAATGAGAGGCAGGTCCCTAGGCCAGGGAACAGGGACATTTTTAAGATGTTTTCACCATTGAAGAAAATGAATTGTTTAATTACAGATTTGCTGATGAATCCTGCTATTTCACAGCAGATAATAACTTACTAAAAAAAAAATCCATCACTTATCAATAGGCCTTTGATCAATACTAAAGTAGGGAAAGCCAGAAGCAGTGATCTCAAGATAAAAGACTTTGCATCCTATTAATAATCGCTGAAAAACAATTTCCATCTTACTCTGTGTTTCACAGTGTACAACAAAAAATGAATGTTCTCTATCTACATACACTTTCATGCATACATGCTGGGAAAATCCTATGAAATCATCTCAAAGAGTTTTATAGCTGATAGTCTGATTATTAATCTCTGACATTTATATGCAATTTATTTTTTTGTAGAATAAAAAGTGAAGCTTCTTAAGCTTTATGTTCAAAATAAAGCTGATCAGTTAAAAAACTGATTAGTGAAAAATAGGTTTCCCAGACAGGTAGAGAGTACACATAAAATCAGATCTCGAAGATCCCTTCCCATTTTCCAATTTTTGTAAATTTGTTTTTTTTGTAGTCCATTCCCAATTTTTGATCTTATGGAGATGTTTTGAATTTGCAAAAGACAAAACAGACATTTAAGGTCTCAGAAATTTCTCTGGCTTTAGTGAACTGCCACTTAGAGAGATTATTATGACCTTGTCCATTAACCTAAGAGGACAAACATGATTTTTTTGGTGATATTTGGGTTATTTGATAGAAGTTGCTTTTGTTAGTAACAAAGAACATAGTGAAATTTTAATCAAGGTAGATGATAAAATGATAATAATTAGTTTTATATGTTTGAACAAAGTGATTTTTGTAGTCAAATGAGAGCTACATCCTAAAATATTATTCAAAGCAGTATAAAATTGCTCAGAAGATCATAGATAAGTAAAATGAGGTGAAAGAGATATATGCGAATAAGGAGATGGTTTGTCAGGGCTCTTCCCAAGGCAGTTTTTTRAATGACAGTATCATTCTGTTTTTGTCAGACCATGTTAAAGTAAATCAAATCAATAATTGCTTTGATTTCAGCAATAAAAAAGTCTATTTGTCTTCTTGATGTCTACTTCACAACTTTCTGTGACAAATTAATTTCAGAGAGATAATAAGCATTAATTGGGCCGCATTTAATCACAGTTTCATCTAATAGGCAACACAGACAAACCTTATTATCTCAATCTCCACTTAACTTCAATTTTAAGTGTCCTATAAATATCTACTATCCAGCTTATACTGACATAGGGGTAAATTTTACAAGCTGGTGGAGAGTTAGCACAGCATGGGTATATAGGTAAAAGTTTCAGATTCTGGTTTTGAAGCAAAACTCATTTTCGTTATCTACCTTTCTACTTCTCCCAAATTCAGTTTCTAGCTTTGAAAACTCAACCTGGAAAACAGAAGCAAGTATTACAACCAGTACAAAATATCTGAAACTGAAATTCAGTCAGCAGCTCTACTGATAYAGGATGAGGACCATCAATCCCTTTCCTAATAGTTACATTTGTCTCCAAGTTTCATCTGAAGTAACAAAAATTTTGTTTTTTTTTCTAGATAAGGCTGATGCAGCTAAGCATACATTTCAGGCAGTGGTTCACTGTAACCTCATTCTTCATGTAGTCATTTTTTGTTCTCTTTTTTGGCTTTCTCTCTGTTGAACTTCCACAAACCTTTACCAACACCTGATTAGCCTGGAAATCCTAAGCCACACCAGGGTCTGCCAGGTAGGCACCGACCATGTTGCTGGAGGCTTGTACAGAAAGGCTAAAGATAAGTGTTCCCTCACCGAGTTAAGTTTGTGGTTTCTGACCAGCCCAAGGATTACAGCAATCTGCTTGCTGAAGGAGGATCTGGCTAGCTATGAAATCTTCTGACTTGGAAGTCAATGGAAATTTTCCCAAGACTTCAATAAGAGCAGCATTTCACCTACAGCTTGACAACCTCATTTGAGCTTGTTATTATTTCTCATTCAACTTGTGCCCAGTCCTAGACTCCAGCTGCCTAGCAAGTAAGTATGAGGAAGCTGTAGGACTTTGTATAAAGTGTGGAGATACATACCACTGAAGCAACCCCACAGCACACACTACAACTGATTAGGAAGACGCATTTTTACACTCAGGAAAAAAAGTTTTTTTTTTTCATTGAGAAACACCACAGTTTCATACACAATTCTATGCTTTAACGTGATTTTTCCTGTTGGTTCATTCTGCTACACATATAGCTGATGATACTGCAAATAGCAATGTATGTAAACAATTTTCTGCATGTCTGGAGACCATACTGCTGAAATAAATAAGTATGCCTGTGTATAGGTCATCAAGATCATCTTGGGGTTAAAATATAACAGGAAATATTATCCTAAAGTTTTAGCATTCCAAAGGTGTTGCAAAGAAATTTCTTGGCCAGAAAAGTGAAATTTCTCTGGATAACAATCAGAACCCATTTAAAAATATTGGGTTGTTAATATTAATTAATCAACTGATACTATTTTAATTAATTAATTCTACAGTGCCTGGTGTCCTGAAGATGGATTTTAATGTGTCTGAATATTATAAAAAAAATGAAAAAAAATGACACTCTACTCCTGCAGTGCAGGAGAATTTTAAAAGAACGCTTTTCAATATTCTTAGCACTGTTATTCCTCTGTAGCATCATTCTTTAACATGCATTTGATTTTTGCAGCCACAGGATGGCATTCACTGCTGTGCAGAGGGTCAGTGAAATTTAAGTAGAGMCCAGGCAGTATACTTTCCACCTCCTGAAGGGGAATATTTCATCAAAATTTAATCAAAAATAAATATTATACATTTACAGCTTCCTACTAATGCTAACTTACTCAAGAATGTAATATCTTACCATCCACAGCGCTTAAGGCTCCTGTTCTTACTGTATGGACACTAGGGCCTCAACAGATACCTATCTTGCTTGAGTTCAGTAAGTTGGGACCATTTGAAAACACAGAACAGCAATTCCAAATTGAGATACCAGCAACTGCCTAAAGCAGAACAGTTTCACTTCCACGGTATATGGAATCACAGTAACTCTTTAATGGCTTTATATAGGCTCGTAATTTACTGCTTATTTTCCCATGAGGGCAGTATACAGAGYAGGTGGTAACACTCTGGACACCAGTGAGGGATAGCTGGACAGAACGTATAAGCAAGGTGAGTGATAATTGGATTGCAAATGTCAAAAGAGTGTGGTTGAAAAGCAGAGTATATCAATCCACACATACTTTTCCCAGTTGTGAAATGAAAGTTAAGAGCAGGGACAGTCTGCTACAAGTAGTTCCGATTTATAGAGGTGAGTTTGAAGGCAATGGCAAGCAGCACCCAATTAACTTCTGGAGAGATCTGTAACACTACGGTAAAATGACTGGATTTAGAGCGATGAGCAAGAGTGTCAGACTGAGAGACAACTTAGTAACGCTATTAACCTTTTGTGAGATTGCCCTGCCAATAATGTGGTCTGGGGGACARTAAAGCACTGCATGAGACAATATGCCTAATTCACTAATGCAAGGCTGATATACTGGAGAAGAACCAGAATTTTCCTTGATTCATTTTATGTGCCTCCAATTAGCCCTTGCTAGGTGAAGGGAAAGAAAGAAGGGAAGCAGAAGGAGTTCTTCTAATGAGTTGCTTTGTGGATTTTTAGCAGACGAGATTGAAAGAGGAAAGTTGCAGGAGCTGCTTTGCTTTTGAGATTGTCTCACGAGGTGTTAAATGGGCTGAGTACTTTGTGGAAATACCTGTGAGAATTCTCCTGATTTATGGGAGCTCTTGCACAGCATGGGTGCATTCGAGCAGGCTCAGTACATGAGGCTTGATCCCTTGGTGAAGGGAGCAGATTAGACATGTAAGCCTTGTGTGCTATTCCTGACGGTCAGATGCAGGGGTCAGAACTGCAGACATTCACTGATGATGTGGCATTCTGGCCTACAGAACCCATACCATCACTGCTTCATTTTGGAAAATACACACAAAATATACTGGTAATATGTCTGTTCTCTAAAACTGTATCTCGTTTTAGAAATGGAGGACTAAGAAAGGGTTTAATGCATGGATTATTGATCTGATAAAATACCTAAATCTTATTTACAGGCTCAGTGGGGCAAAGGCTGTTTGTGAATTAAGAGAAGTTGAAGACGAAATTCTTGCTTTGCTACRTGAGCCTGGTGAATCTGTATGCCTAAAAACCTTTAGAAAATAGAGCATGAACCTGTAATTCATTCCGCTACTCACATTTAGGCATCCAAGGGCTAATTGAGCGTATTACACAACCAAACAGGAGGGGTTCTCAAGTTATAAAGTTTGGAGGTGGTTCTGTGTCTACCTGGAGAGTGGAGGGGAGGGAAGGGATACCAAATTAGCTTTGCAAGAACTGACTCAGGTCCTGAAAACAGCCCACAGCTCAGAGCAGCATAATTTGCTCTGTCAAGAAGTAGGATAAATTGTTAGCTCATGCTGAGCACCATGCTKCAGCAGAGAAGATTTCTTTCAGTAGCTCAGTAGCTTACTGAAAATTAGGCGTACTATCATTGGTTTGATCTATCATCAGGCAGTCTAGGAGTGCTGCAAAAAACAGAACCTTCTCTGTGCATCAGATATCTTTTTATTAAAAAAGCCACATATTTGAATTGGTATTTTCACACTGAATGTTGGATATTATGAGAATTGAATGCCTGAAGAGAAGACACTGAAAACAAACATTATTCTACTTTATAAAATATTGTTCTCTTGTTGAGATAGTATGGTTAAGCCTGGAATGACTTTGTACAGGCTTTGTCCTCGTTAGGCTGTATCAAGTGGTTTAAAACAAAAATACTGTAAGATCCTTAGGTGTATTTGGTAAATGTCAATATAGTATGCAAAGATGACCAGAGTTGGGCTTTGGTATTATAGCTAATTCCACAAATAAAGGGCCGAAGCTGCAACACATAGACAAAGGGAGTTGTTTGGGAAAGTCCATTCTAACAAAAGGGTTTTTAGCAAGGAAGACAAGAAAGCATTCAAGTAAACCTCACATATCAGTTAACAATTTTATTGTTTTGGCTATACACTTTGGACTTCATTTGAGACGTGTAATGAACTCTTCTTGTTGCCTTCTACATCTCTCAGTCAACAGAGTTCACAGTGCTGTCCACGCCACTATGGCATGCTTCGATGTACCACATAACAAAGCATTGCCTCTGCTCATCTAAAATGTGTAGTCTAAAACTTGTGACTTCATGGAGTCACACTTTGTCAGGTGTTTTTTTAAACTGTGGTCGTGTTTTTTTAAAAAATGCATGCCCATATAAAACCTCATCTTTAACTGCTCCACATTTTTTTTCTGTTAAGTCTTAAAGATAGCTGTTTGGCTTTAAAGATTAATAACATATTTTTATTTATGTAATAGTTAAAAAATTATCTGGAATGGTAGTGGAAGGAAACAAAACCCTCAGAGAAAAACAAATACATTTAAAGCTGTAACACAAAGTATTAAACTATTTATTGGATCTTGATTAAAGATAACATGCTGCTCTTCAGAAAAGTTGAGGCCATAAATCATCTGAGTATTATGACTGATATTTGTGTTTTTTACTTTCCYGGGGATTATGAGGAAAAATAATTCATTATTTTGATACTGACATTTTTGCTATAAATTATTCACATTAATCCTTGCTTTTCAATATTTAGAATATTCCTTGCCAAAGAAGGTGCTCTTTTTTTTGCCAAAACATAAAATATACTTCCATAACATTTTCAACTTCTCTGTATCATGAGAGATTAGCAAACAGCAATATTATATTTCAGAATGAGGAGATTAATCTATTTCCTGACAACTGAAATTCGTTAGGCTGGGAGAAAAAATTATCGCTTTTGAGGGTAGATTTCATAGCACTTGATGCTTCAGGGCCTTTGTACTTTTCTGTTTAAATCATATTTTCATAAAAAAGAAAAGAATTGTTCGGTCTCTGATTATTATCAATCTGCAAGTCAGATAAGAAAAGCATTAGGATTCTTATGTTCCACGATAACGTATTTAGGGAGAAAAAAAGGTGTCAAATATGCTTACTAAACTGATTCTCAACCTGATTAGAGGTTTTCTTATCTCTAGGCTTCTAGGAAATACTTTAAATTGTGTCAGGTTACAAATTATATTCAATACTCCCATGTTATTTCGTTACATATCACAAAATAATTCACTTTTGTCATAAGAAAATACTTTAAAAATAAAAAAAAGCAGACTCCCATGTTTTTGAAATATTTTTCTACCATTTCTTGTATGTCTTTTTGCTCAAACGCAATGTTGGAGGATTATGCGGCACAGGGGACAATCTGGTCAGATAAAAGAACTGACAAAAAGGGAAAAATGTAGCACTGAAGGGCATTACAGGTTATAGTGAGAAAGCTATAAGGAAATTTAAAAAAAGAAAATGGTAATATATTCCAGGAACAGTAGACAAAGACGAAATTCTCACCAGTTGAATGGCCCAGTGGAGGCAGTTTTGGGGAAAGAAGCTTTTAGTATGCCACCAGTACTAGAAATTATGAGACCATAAAGAATAAGAAAATTAGTAAGGTGCAGCCCCCGCCCAAAAAAAAAAAATCAGAAAAAAAATCCACGTGGATTATGTGGTACTAGACAGACAGACTCACGGGAGCATATTTTAGGAATAAGGATGATTTTAATTCTAATAAAGAAAAGAGGACTGATGTTGTAAGAAAGACAACAAAAAATGATAGAAGTTGCCAAAAGGAAGAGTAGTTCTAGTTTCTCTCTTCTCTGTCATTTCACCCCTGTACCTTTTCAAGATCAAGCACTCTCCTCCTGAGCTGGTGTGGGAAAGCTGCTTGTCTGAGCATCTGTCTTGCCACGGAGATTGTGAGCCTTGAGCAAGGGACACAGAGTTTGGACATGTCTTGTTTGGCAGCAATTCTGTAGCTTTCTTGTGCTAAGAATAAAGCACGTATCTGATTTAGCAACCTCACCTGCAAAGTCTGACCACTGCTTTCAAACATATCTCCTTAAGGAGGGGTTGCCTGTAAATCGTAGTGCTAACAAGTAAAGATGACCTCAGGAAGGGACCRCTTAAGCTGCAGGTGTCCTCCTGGGAATTGTGTCCAGTCAGCTCCAGGGCAAATGCAACAGCCTATGATCAAAGAGCAAGTCAAAACCAACCCAGAGTCCACCCACATCAAGGGAGTTGGATCCCCAGAGATTTAGTGCTGGGATCCATATACACTGCATTGCTAAGTGGTTGGATTTGGTTGCTGGGTGGTTGGATTATGCGGTGGCTGGATCTGGTTGGATTTGGTTGCAGGGTGGTTGGATTTGATGCTGTGTGATTGGTGGCAGTAAGTGAAGTCATGCTAGGAGCACAAGAGGGATTTTAAAGATGCTGTGAAAAATCCCTTAAAATGACTTTTCTCAGAGATAACAAGAATGAATTATGAACAGTTGAGTATAAATCATCCAGGGAAAGATGGCAAGTGGATGCAAAACTTCTGCAAGGGCACATTTTTCAATGTACATTTTTAAATGCTAGATTAATTAAAAGATATACTAGGATTTCCTAAGAAAATCCATGCTGTGCTCAGATAGGATTTTAGTATAGATGCAGTGTATTCCTGGTTGAGGAATAAGGTGCTTTCCTACACCTTAAAATGCTCAGTTCTGTCTTAGCTAGTGAACCAGCAAACGGAGACGTCCACAAAATGAGTATGTGCATCTTCGTTTGCCCACACACTTACAGACGTGCATTAACAGTCTGGCAGCTGATTGGTACCGTAAATGCCACAGAAAACATGATATAGTACTAATGCAGACATGCTTCAGATAACACAAAGACTCTCTACATCTAAAATAGATTTAAGTCATGCGAAAGATTTCCTGCTGCTTCTCCAGAAGATTAAAACATTGGTACATTCACAAAACAAATGTGAAGATTTGGTAAACCAGCATGCCCTTCACAATGACTCTTTGTCTAGTAAAGCACAGAGCGTGGCAACAGGCTCTTAAGAGACGCAGTGAAAGGATACATCAAACCAATTTGGGCTTGGTAGGTGGGCTCCAATCAATAAAAGAGAGCTATAGATCTTAAGAAATGTACAATGAAGTAAAAACTTGTGAACTCTGAGCTAATCTGTGAGCTAATTTATCAGAAAGAAAACTACATTAGAAAGAACTCCAAAATCCTGACAGGAAAGAAGAACTTGGTATAAATTAACCATAGAATTTGCCGACATAAGCTCAGTCTCAAGAAATGATTTATAAAATGAGAAGGAAAACCATTAGTACATCCTTCTCTGTTTCAACTGCATTTAACACATGGGTGCAGACCTAATTTTCAAACTATATAATAATGTTTAGTATTTTAATAATATTTTTCCATTCCATTTGCACTGATCTACTGCTCTGCCATCTCCTAGTTCTGCAAACAGAACCGATGATACAGGTGTTGGTTACATTTTAAATTGTTTTTATCTCATATGTTAACTCACCTATTCCCAAATACTACTAAGATGTGGAGCTTTTTTGTTAACAGTGACATATGTAAGTTAAGGGAAAGATAAAAAGGAAGGAAAAACTGCAGCAAACTCAACTAATGTGTTGTTGAAATAAAAGTTACCTTATATCTGCAGAGATGTAAAGTTCAGATCTAATCAGAGTAGTGAAGCTCTAAGTTGACAAGCACATTAGATGATGTGGGAACGTATTCTGCACTGGTCAGTTCGGATGGGGGATCAAATCTGCCTTTCTCTATAAACTGCTAAATCAAAYTGCTGTAGCATCTAGACAGACAATTTCACTCCACTATGTTAGCTTAYGTTGCACACTCTCACCTGAGATGGGTGGATAACTGGATGGGTGATTGCCATTAGCTCCACTGCAAAGTAGAGAAAAATAGGTCTCCTTAAGCCGTTGCCTAGTATATACTACCAAGTACACTTTAAAAATCAGACTTTTCTCGAAGTATGATTGAGCTGACAGAGCAAAGGATTTCCTAAAGTTACTGCTAGTTATCAAAATGAGGATATTATAGACATGGGGGTTGATGTCTAATTCTTTCATCTTGGGCATTAGCAGTGATAACTTCAAGCAAGCCAATAGAACTGAAACAGGACTATATGGACCAGTTAGACATGGTCAGAACGCAGCTTGCTGCCAGGGTAATAAATGAGGCTTTCCCCTGTCTACATTGACATGAGATATGATGTAATGCAATGCTAGTTAACCAAAATGTGATTTTCTTGCACTGCCTGGCTTCACAGCTATGGGATGCTAAGTGCAGTGAAATCTTAATTAAGTCCAGAGGGTTCAGAAAACACTGATACATGTCTCAGCTCCCAGGAGATGCTGAGCCTTCAAAAGAAATAGGAAATGTCTGATTTCTTAGTGCATGAAGCCTATATACCAAGTGCCTCCTTCCATGCTTGCATATGATGAGATGTTTAAAGCCAAGACCAGCTGCTGGATTGCCGTGGGTCCACAAAAAAGGTCCTAAAAGAGGCATTCAATGCCCAGCATGAAAAAGCCTACAGCACTGCGCTTTGTGGAATTTGATTCCTTCATTTCATGACCTGACTGTTCAGGTCAGTTATTCATGAAATCTGTAAAACAAGCTTTGGTCCCTCTGAAAACTCCAAACATGCAAATCACTCCTGAAATAAGACAATGCTCTAGGCAACTAAAAATGTGGTATTATAAAGAGACGTAACAACTATGGTAGGGAGCAGTTTGTCAAGCAAAGCAATAGTCCAGGACACCTCTGATCTTGTAGTGCTCTTCAAAATTTGAATCTTCATTAGTACTTGCAAAGTTATCTGTATCTTTATACTGGGCCAAACTACAATATTTTATCTAAATGACTACAAGATAGGCCAGTATTCCACTGTGGATGGTAAATCTGTCATTGTATATAATGGTGAACTGAGAAAACAAGATCTCTTCCATGAGCTAAATAGTGACTAAACAATAAATGAATTGTGATTTTTATTTACATACACAAACAAATTGAGACAAACTTAAAATAAATCTACAAAAGTTCTATAAAACATTCAACATTTACATAAAACATTTACATCTCTGTAACTGTCAAATATCCGTAACAAAAACCAATGCTTTGCATATCAAGTTCTGAAGATTTTTGTTTCAGGAAGTTCATTAAACATAGAAAAGAGGACTGGTTTTCTTAATTACTATTTGTATCCTGAATCAATAAAATGAATTAACCAAATAAGTCTAAGTTTTTCTACCGTTGAACTAAAATCCTGCCATGTAAGAAATTCCATATAGGTTAGCCAGATAGTTAATGCAGTTTCCAATAGAGGCCAGAATCAGATTTTTTGATATAAAYGATGCACTAATTGAACTGTCAGCAGCGTACGTGTATCCTTGACACCACCTTGGTGATAGCATGTCTAAAACATTTTTAAGGGAATCTAATCTTGAGATGGCTAAAAGGATTAGACAAACAATATCTAAAAAATAAAAGATTGAAACCAACAGTAAGCATGAGGCAAAAAACAAGCAAAGTATCCTAAAGGATGATTTGAATCTACATATTTTGTGGAAATTTCACATTCTTAGGGCATCTAGTCTCTCAAGGCTGTTGGTATTTCATGCATCAACAATCTGAGGATCAGAGATACTATTTGATACACACAGATCAATTCTTGCCCTGTGCCTTTGGTTAGAGTTGTGTGTATATTTCTAACTGGCTATCTGAATTTCACACAGAATTTTAAGGAATTTAAATAGAGAATCTTTTTTTAAACTCATTTTATCCCATTATTATTTTACAATATTTTAAATTTAATAACAAAGCAAAATTAAAGTTCCACATGCATGAAGACAACTGTTAAATTCAGTCTTCCTGATGCTTAGGCTTTGTCATACAATCATAGAATCATAGAATCAGTAAGGTTGGAAGGGACCTCTGGAGATCATCTAGTCCAACCTCCCCACTCAGTAGGGGCACCTAGAGCATCTTAGACAGGGTTGCATCCAGGCAGACCTTAAAGATCTCCAGAGAAGGAGACTCCACAACCTCTCTGGGCAACCTGCTCCAGTGCTCCATCACTCTCATAGGGAAGAAATTCCYCCTCACGCTCAGGCAGAACTTCCTGTGCTTCAATTTCTGCCCATTGCCTCTTGTCCTGTCACACGGGACAACTGAAAAGAGTTTGTCCCAGTCCCCTTGACACCCTCCCTTCAGGTACTTGTACACCTTGATCAGATCCCCCCTCAGKCTTCTCTTCCCCAGGCTGAAGAGGCCCAGCTCTCGCAGCTGTTCCTCATAGGGCAGGTGCTCCAGCCCTCTGAGCATCCTCGTAGCCCTATGCTGGACTCTCTGCAGTAGCTCCATGTCTCTCTTGTACTGAGGAGCCCAGAACTGGACACAAGACTCGAGATGAGGCCTCCCCAGGGCTGAGGAGAGGGGCCAGATCACCTCCCTCCACCTGCTGGCAACACTCTTCCCAATGCACCCCAGGAGACCATTGGCCTTCTTGGCCACAAGGGCACATTGCTGGCTCATGGTCAATTTGTCATTCACCAGCACTCCCAGGTCCTTCTCTGCAGAGCTGCTCTCCACAAGGTCAGACCCCAGCTTGTACTGGTGCCTAGGGTTATTCCTCCCTAGGTGCTGGACTCTGCAGTTGCCCTTGTTGAACCTCCTGAGGTTCCTCTCTGCCCAGCTCTCCAGCCTGTMCAGGTCTCTCTGAATGGCAGCACAGCCCTCTGGTGTGTCAACCACTCCTCCCAGCTTGGGGTTATCCGCAAACTTGCTGAGGAGRCACTCTGTCCTCTCATCCAGGTCGTTGATCAAGAAGTTGAACAGGATGGGACCCAGGACTGAGCCCTGCGGGACGCCACTAGACACAGGCCTCCAACCACACTCCATGCTACTGATGACAACCCTCTGAGCTCTGCCTTTCAGACAGTTCTCAATCCACCTCACTCTCCACTCGTCTATCCCGAGCTTATCTAGGAGGATGTGATGGGAGACAGTGTCAAAAGCCTTGCTGAAGTCAAGGTACACAACGTCCACTGCTATCCCTTCATCTACCCAGCCAGTCTTTCCATCATAGAAGGCTATCAGATTGGTTAAGCAGGATTTCCCCTTGGTGAATCCATGCTGGCTACTCCTTCTTTCCCTCCCTATGTCTGGAGATGACATCCAGAATGAGCTGTTCCATCCCCTTTGCAGGCATGGATGTGAGGCTGACTGGCCTAGAATTGCCTGGGTCCTCCTTATCCTTCTTGAAGACTGGAGTGACATTGGCTTTCTTCTAGTCCTCAGGCACCTCTCCAGTTCTYCAGGATCTTTCAAAGATGATGGAGAGCTGCTTGTCAACAACATTCCCCAGCTCCCTCAGTACCTGTGGGTGCATCCCATCTGGGCCCATGGATCTGTGGATGCCTAGCCTGCCCAGAAGGTCTCTAATCCTATCCTCCTCAACCAAAGGAAACTCTTCCCTTCTCCAGACTTTCTCCCTCACGTCCAGGCTCTGGGATTCCTGGAGGCTGCCCTTAGCAGTGAAGACTKAAGCAAAGAAGGCATTYRGTAATTCTGCCTTCTCTGCATCCCTTGTCACCAGGGCCCCYGCCCCATTCRGTAGCGGGCCCAYATTTTCCCTAGTCCTCCTCCTGCTGCTGATGTATGTGAAGAAGCCCTTCCTGTTGTCCTTGACATACCCTGCAAGACTCCATTCCAACCAGGCCTTAGCCTTCCTCACAGCATCTCTACATACTCTGACTGCATTCCTATACTTCTCCCAAGCAGCCTGTCCCCTCTTCCACATTCTGTGTATTTTCTTCTTCTGTCTGAATTTGGCCGGGAGCTCCTTGCTCACCCATGCAGGTCTCCTGCCCCTTTTGCTGCACTTCTTACTCATAGGCATGCACTGCTCTTGAGCTTGGAGGAAGTGATGTTTGAATATTAGCCAGTTCTCCTGGACCTCCCTTCCTTCTAGGGCCTTAAACCATGAGACTCCAAGTTGCTATTTAAAATAATAGAACATCTGGGAGCGATTGAAATTTGTAATAATCAAAGAAAACAGAATATGCTGCAAAAATGTCATGCCTTAATTCTTTTGCAGTTTAAAACTCCTTTTCCTATCCCTTGCACAGAGGCCACTCTGTTAGCAATTGAACTAGCAATATTTCCAGGAATGGACTTGCTATCTCTGCATCTTATTCGGTCACATCATTACTTAGAGATGATAGTCTTATATATGAGACYGCTTAATACTGCAGGCAGATGTAACCACACCAAGATTTCTTCCTCATTCTGCCGTGTAAGATTTTACGCCTGAATACACATGAGAAGCAGTGTACAATGTCATACGTAAATCTAACTCTGAAAAACAGTTTCAACCTCCAGTTATCTCCTGTCTTTGGAAAGTTGCTGGCTACTTCTGAAAATCACAACTCAACAGAAAAAAATAAAAAAAAGAAAAATAATCCTCGAAAACAGGACGGAAAGTGGAAGAAGGGCAAATGCAACCCATGCATTTTGAGAAAGTTGGTACACAATAGCAGCTCCTGAAGAATGCAGTGCTCTGGGTGGAAATCTGCAATGTGGCATCCGCAGGACGTGCCAYGAAGGATGCTGCAGAAGCTGGTCTCTGCTAGCTCTACCACCACACCGCAACTGTCCTCTGAGGCTGCCTTGCCCCCAGAGCAATAGGGACTGCGTGCATACAGTGCCACCCTCCAGACAGCATCCTGGGCCGATATTCCCATGGTGGCACAGTCTGAGAAAGACTGACGTATATTTTCTTAGAACTATTTTATTTCTTCCCTTTTTAAAGTTAGGCTTCCTTTCTCTTTTTCCCTTGCTTTTTTTTTTCTTCTCCCCTTTGATGTTGGCATTGAAGTTCAAGGTGTCGCTATGCAAAGCTGACAACAGCTTATTGCTGTCACTGTCTTTTCAGAAATTTCTCACTATATATTTTTTTTTCCAGGACAAATTCCTTTTAGGCATCCTTGAAATAATAAAATTAGATCACTAGTTTTCTTACTTGTATAAAGCATAGTTATTTTACAGAAACTTCAGGTAATCAGTTTTAACTTCAAGCTGGAATTAGTAGGCTGTTTACCTATATTTTTAATTTCTCTTGCATCATCTAATAGGCTTTGGTGTTACAAAAAAGAAAGGCATATGCCTTTGAAGCTATTTAAATCTCAAACAAAATGTTCAACTTTTACCCCAATCACTAGCATGTCACCAAGGAAAAATGCATCTTTCCTTGCCAAATGTAGGCATTGCTAAAGCTCTGTGAACAAATGCTTACATGGATCTGTAATCCAGGATTAAACAATCAAAGTTCTGTAGAACACTACATACATTCAGGGAACTTCAGCTTTTATAATTCTACTGTAAAAAATATACAAGTGCATATTGCCATATTGCCACCTATATTCGTTAGAAAACTCTGCAGTTTCTGACAAAGCAGCACACACTTCAGGCATCACCAACAGGGAAGGCTGCAGCCCAACTGAATACGCTCAAAAGGGAAATCAGGTTAAATCTATCAAGTTCTTGCAAGAGATCTTAAAGAAAAAAAGAAGAGTATGACAGTGCACACCRTGCTGGTTCGACACTGAACTACTGGTATGGTTTTTGTGGGAAGAACGTGCTAGTCTAAAATAATGTTAGTCTCCTCCCCAAAACTGTGGTCATCAACTTCCTAGCTGCACCTTCCCCTCTGACATTCCAGACCAAATTCCAAATGGAAAAATTATATTCCTTCCATCAAAATTCCCCTTAGAATTACAAATTTCCATTAAACACGTGGAAATTTGATTTCTTTTCAGAAGGCTACAATTACAGCAGATAATTATGCTTCCCCCTAATTACTGCTTATAAATACACACCATGTAACACAGCTTATTGTACCCTCTGTTAGTATACTTACAGTAAACAGAAACCAATATGCTTCATTCAGTCCATGTATTTTGACACTTACATCAGATACACGAATTTATCTTCATTATAACCCCTTGCATTACTGACATCCTTCTTGGAGCTATACTAAAGCATCACAGCAGGAAGATTGATGCGGCTTATACATACTGATTTGCTACAAAAGCAAGGCACTTGAGAGGCAGTGTTACTATTCTGATAGCACTAAGTTGGCTAAAAATTAGCAGCACTAAGCCAACGCTCTGCTCCTGCTTCTCATCCTCATTAATTATGGTAGATGACTTGGACCTTGAAAGGCTAAGCCTGTCAAAACAGGTTTTTTAAACCTATTGTGTTCAGTTGTTTTATCAYCGTTAAAGAGGTTCAAAGTTCTGACCATGGTTATTAGCAATTATTTTTATTCTTTATAGCGAGGCTCTAATGAGACAGGTTTTGCAYCATGATAAATGTTAAAAGATAATTTCCTACAGTGGTAAACTTAAACACCCTGTTGAGGAATAAGAGATACTAGGGCTACAATTTTCAAAATTGGCTAAATGATTTAGGAGCCTGGTCTCCATTCCATCATCAAGAGTGCCCAAATAATGTCAGCACTTGAAAAACACTAACCTTATATATTTCTTCACTAACTATATTTCTTCATCAAGGTGACAAAGAGGTCATATCTAACTACAGATAATTTAACCTTCCAGTCATAAAGTTCTGACATTTCAAAGACTGTTGCTAGAATTGTACACTGAAGCCTGTAACTCTTCTGGCTAACTCCTGTGTTAGCTATGGGCCTTGCCCCTCAGAAATCCCCAGCCAACTGAACGCTCCGGCAGTGCGCGCGTTTTGCAGAGGCCTTCCCTGTGCCTCTGTGTTCAGAAACTACCCAAAACTAACACTGAGACAACGCACTCTGACCCACAACACAGGCTGAATATACAAGTCAGAGAGCTCTAGCCAGGATCAAACAATCCTCTCCCACCAAACTGCATGTACACACTGAAAAGCAGACCACGAGCTATTTATCTTCTGGATGTCTCAAAATAAGCTGACAGAAAAAAAAGTTGTAGATTCTGCATGAAATGGTTAACTTCTACCCCTTATATCGTACATCTGGCACTTCAGCAGCTGTTTGCATATAACTGGATAGCAAAATTACTACAGGTAAAGCTGTGAGATCAGGATTAGAAGGTATCTACAAGAAAAGGGGGCAGAAGAAAATGGTAGAATATTTTTCCGTGGTTTTCCAGACCTCAAACTTCATTAGCATTCTCCAGTTCTAGGTTCTTACTTTTACTAATTTAGGATAATACAAGAAGAGATAGATTTCCAGAAGAATGCAATCAAAGTAGAAAGGAAGAGCAGGAAATCTGTAACCACAGTGCTGATGTGTCTAGTTACTGAAGGAGAATAAAGACAGATCATCTGAAAACTGCAATTACAGCTCACCTGAAATAAAAGCAAGCAGGTTTTCTATTTTTTTCCCAGAGGCATATTTCAATAGTTTACCTCCCCATACCCTGAATCTTTAAGATAAGCTGTGAAATAATTCAAAACAAACACATTTGGTTTGTGACATGTGAGAAAATAATGTAATCATGTGGTCACTTCCTCCAGTTTCAGGCAGAACCATTCTATTAATAATCTACTACCACAAGACATCATCTTGTATAAAATCTGATGACAACCAATTTAAGTCTAACCAGAAAATGCTATCTGCTAACAAACACTGAACAAAATCTTTGCAAAAAAGCTTTGCATGACATTACAAAAGGTGTCAAAAAATTAAGCCCTCCACTTGGGAGTTGAAAAAAAAGAATAGCACTGAGAACATCACAACCAGTGAAAGATCTGAGAGAATAAACTCTTTTTTTTTCTCCCCAAAAGCCTCAAAAAACCTCCCCCCTCAAACAACATGATCGAAACAGTCATGGCAGACAGACAGGCAGACAGCAGATAAGTCTCCAATTATTGTAAAGGAGAGCCTCTTCCTGACTTCCTTGGGGCTAGACAACCATCAAGGACTTGTAAATACATCAGTATTTGTGCTCTCTTTGTGACTTACTCTTTGATTAGTACAAAGAGTACTAATCACTACAAAATCCTTTCACTGCACCCTTGGGTACCATTAAAAATCAGTCAGACACAGACCTTCCATTCACAGAAGACAACTAAAGGAGTAGGGAGAGAGCCACACACAAGCATACAAGCGACTTGGGCTCAACACTTACCTTGCAACAGACTTCTTGTGTAGTTACAAGGGGAATCCTATAGATTCACCTTAGCTAACTTTGGTAGCTTTAAATACCTGTGTTCAGTCTTCCCTGTCAATCTGTGCTTCCTCTGTCAAGGACAGCGACAGACAAATCCAGAGGAGTCACCCTACGCCTCACGTGCAGCTATCTGGAGATCTCCAGCCCTCTGTAGTGGGTCTCATTTTTCCATCTGCTTACAGGGGTGCCAAGATCAACCACTCTCATCACCCGACTGTGGGCCAGACACAACCACTCTGCAGCTTGCTTTTCCCTAATGGGAGACATCCAGATGAAAAACAAGCAATAGCACTATGCAGAATTAGGGCATCTTGCTCCACTTCATTCTCCTACCAGAATGAAATGCAAATACTTTTACTAGTGGAATTTGCTCAGTAACTATGGGCCAGTATGGATATAGCATCGCTGTCAAATTCAAGTAGGAAAAAGACAGGCTTATTAAAAATAATTAACAAGTTGTATCTAGGAAAGGTCTGTCAATGTCTCACATATCCACTAGGCAAATGGGAACAGAGGTTGCCAGGTCAAGCACTAATCAGAGCTTTTCAAAGGAAACCAAGTTTACTCTCTTTTATGCTAGACAGACCCTACTGGAGGAAGGGTATAAAATGAAGCCGGAAGTGAAATACCGTACTTCTGGGAGACCACAGCTGTCTTGGCAATTAAGGCCTCCCCAGGGGGTTAATTACACACATAGAGAGCCAGGTATTTTACAAAATGTTTTGAGAGTGTCATACAAATGCACACATCTCAGAGAGCTTAGTTCTGAAACATCAGCAGCTTTYGCGGTTTGATCCCAGATAACTTTTGCTTTCAAGAGGCAGCAATGGTTAACATTTCATTAGCAACTGAAAAGACCTATTTGGCTATCCAGTGAACTATCATGAAAAAATYAGCAGGTCAAGTAATAAATTAACCCTTCTCTGCTGTGTTCTGCAGTATGCAAAAATTACTTTGAATKTATAGCAAACAAAAATAACCGTGGAATATCCAAAAGCACATTTTATTGCATTTTACTGCCAATGGGTGATTGTCCCTGGGAACTATTTTTTCCAGATGCTTATTACATCCAAATATATCTTTAACTTGTACAGACTTGAAGACAATTGCCTAAAATATATAGTAGAAATGATTGACTATATGGGTATGGTTCTCTTTTACTTGAACCAACACAAGTGAAAAATTCCTTATTTCACAAATTGACAAGAGAACAGAATCTAAGACCTTCTACTCRAAGAAAAAAACTCACCACAGTGTAGAGCAATGAGAAAGAAAACTTATGAGGTAAAACCAGAAGTACACAAATATATTACACCAGATTCAGTATACRTGAGCCATTTATAAAGCAAAATATTCACAAAAAAACAAGTTAGGGCTAGGAAATGGCTGAGATACCCTTTTTAGAGGGCAACATTTTACTTGAAAATTGTTAGTTAGTAGTCTTAGTAAGTCAAGCATTTGATTCTGATGATACTGTAAAAGCAAGGAAAGTCAAAGTTTACTTTCATCCAGAAAAATAGTTTTATGGTAGATCTGAGATGCAAAAAAAGGTTTAACTTCAGAGACTGGAAAAAGTTCTATACACAACTTTCAGATTACTCAGAGCTCTGCCTTTATGCAAATCTTGGCATAGTAAAGGTCTCACAAATTAACTGAGCTATTTAAGAGCAGATGTCACCAACTGAAAAAAACCCTTTTCCTCTGAAATACTCTAAACCTCTGCGGCACACACAGAAAGAAGAAAAGAATAAGATTCAAAGGCTATGATATAAGATATAACTGAAGTAGATCAGAGGTGGAAAATAAATGTTTTGTGTATTTCTTTTATTGTTCAAGTGCTCATGAATTGCCAGGTATATTTACATTTATAATTTATAATCAAGCAATTCTCATCTTTGTGTGAATCTTGCACACATCTAGAGAAGGGAGAATTCCACTTTCTTGGAATAGGACAAAGTGATTTTAAACTCAAAAAATCAGTTAATCTTTTATATATTCTCCACTTAATCTTACCTCCAAAAAATGCTCTGCTTGCTGTTCTCGATCCAGTTTTCTTGATGTTGTTGTAATCAGACCTGTGGAAAAATGGTAATATTTGATTGTTAATATCTGCTGAAAAATATATGTCTCTATTGACCATAAGAAATAAGTTCATTTTTTTGAATACTCAATGGGAAAAAATCTATTTGAAGCTGTATCAGGCACAGATTTCTTGACATCTGTCAAGCATTTTCTTTCACAGTACAGCCATTATGAGACTTCCTGACTAACAATGAATCTTTAAAGAAAAATGCTGTGAAAAAAGTAACTGAAAAACAGTTAGCTGTATATCTACAGTTAACATGCTACATTTATTACACTGAATAAAAACCTTACTAAAGAATCACTATTTGTCTTATGATTAAGTGCTGCAGTGAATCATTTGCATTTGACTGAAATCCTTTCGTAAAAATCTCATTAAAGATTTCAGAGTTCTCAAACAATTAATGGGAAAGGATGCTGATTACTTCTACGCCAAGAATACTTGACAAAGAAGATTATTTCTGTAATAACTACTTGTATATATAATGATTTCTAAATGTAATCATTCTAACGCATTAAAGGTTTTGTACTACAATGTCATCAATTTGTTCCATGTTCAAACTGAGGCTTTAAAATATAGTACCCTTATGATGAAGAAATCTTTTTTTTTTAAAGCAACATACTTTGAGAAATGATTAATCTCTTGTGAGATTTATACCAAGTAAAGAAAATGAAACACTTTCAAATTTCCTTAAAGAAAAGCTACGCATACTCTTCTATAAAAACAGTTATAGCTTTTATTTTTTTCTCAGTAGAGATTTGAAGGTCGAATTTGCGTTGTCCCTTATATAAAATGTTTCTTTGGATAGGAAAATGCATTCTATGCTTTTTTTCTTGTGAGAGATTCTAGTGAGTGTAAACAGAGCAGCTCTTCCTGGGGGTATACATCTTTGGGAAGAAAATGCCAGTGAATAGTCATTCTCMAAAATTCCTCCTTTGTATGACTACTGAAGAAGACAGTAAAGGTAATATTCCCTGGATTATCCATAAGGCTTACTTATTTAATCAGGCTAGCCAATCATCTAAACCTAAATCTATGATGATCCTAAATTCAGTAGCAGCTTACAGCTACATAATACCTATAGTCCCATAGGGCTTCTACATCTACAGCTCTTTACACACTGTCACCATATATTTAGAGGAATCACTTCTCTCTTTTGTTGAGACAGGGAGAACACACTGTTAATAAAGAAGAGGAAATATAACTAGAAGCGATGGGATGAGATGAACATAGAAAAGTGCACCCTGCCTCCAACATTTCAGACTCATTATGAGATGTATTAGACCAARTAAGTGATACCTTAGGGGAGTCTGTGGGAACCTGACTGGACCATGAGAAAATCTGTGTTATTACTATATCCGAGAATCAAGTGCTGGCAAAAGGCTGAAAAACAAAAACACTTGGTATTTCCCATATCAAGCAATTATAATTATTCAAAATAGTCACACCATATGGGACGGTTATACCCATTACATTTGTTTAAACAGACAGGATAGCATGGATGAAGAGCTTGTGTCATTTGCACATGTCACATGCAGAGAAAATGCAGATATACAAGGAAGTTCCTAATTGATTCCAATAAGGTGACAAGTGAAGATCAGTAAGGTATTTTGTGGTTTTAAACAGCCCCATTTGTTATACACGTGTATTTATCAAGCATGGTCTGATCACTTTAAGGAACATGATCATTTTTACAAAATCTTCCACTTTCTTCCTCCTTGATATGCTATTATGAACTAAATCTAGATTTTCCATAAACCATGAATGTGTAGAGTACTTAGTATGTTGATAACTGTTAGTTAGTCCTCACTGAAATACTACTGAATGCTCAAATGCTGTAACTATACAACCCTGCCCTTATCATCTCATTCAGACAGAGGACTTCTCATTTCTTTTGAAACTCAATTTTTACTAATTAGCTGTACTTTGCACTGGAAAACAAAAATGATCTCAGAAGAATTACTGTTATCACTTTGGATTTTTTTTTCCAGTCTAGAGCCTTTTAAACTGTAGGTCTGAGCCCCTGAACTGAACTCCCTACTAAACAGGTACGACCATACGGAAAGTCCCTATGACAGAACTGCATATATTTTAAGTTTAATGGATCTTAATAAATTTAGTATTTAGACYTAACAGTCAGTCCTAAAAGGCAGGTAAGTACAGCAATCAGACATAGTCATCACAACCTTAGACCAAATACTAACATACAATTCCCTTTAATGATAGTAAGTCAATACTTAGATACACAGTACAGCGTGTCAGAGTGATCCGTTCGGCAGACCTGATCCTGACAGACGGTGCCTGCACAACACTACCAGTTAGGCACGGCTTCACTAGGCTGCTATAATATTCTACATAAATAACTTGTCATTTGTGTGTATAGTCCTGGGCCCTCTGGTTTCCGCTCCTGTGTGCTCCAGGACTCTCTTATCCAATACTCCTCGTGGCCCCATTACAGTCTCGTGACTGCTTACCTTCRTATACATTCTTCTACTGAAGTCATTCATAGATCACTCCATACAATAGTGTTTAAAAGTGCACATGGATATACATTCAATAATTTCTCAAATACTTGATATTAATATCTATCTAATTACAGCAACGTGTTGGTATGGGTTTGATCTGGTCTTTTCAGATTATAAAAATGCTTTCAGATTATAAAACTGCATTTCAAGGAATTCTSCTTATGACAAATCATCTAAACTGAAAACAGAAATAACACTGCTAGTTATGTCTAGGACTCCACATCGCTTTACCACACCAGCCTCAAAGAAATTAGTTTAATTTCATGGGTTTTATGAGAACTATGCTGTGTCCCACCTGTATTCAATACTCCATCTCATAAATACGCAATAATAGTAATATTCARCAGGATATAGGACATATTACAGATCCAGGGGCAATAAAGAGAAACTTGGCCCTGCACAAGAGAATACACCTCAACTTTGGTTCTTCTCCAACTGCATTAAATCTTCATATTGTGTTGTTATTTAAAGGCTTTATCTAAAGAAAATAACTCCAAGAGGAAAATATGCCCAAGGAAATGATGTTTAAGATAGATTTAGACTACACTGCAGGTTATGATATAAAATCATAGGGAGTCAATGATGAAAAATGACCTTTCTTTCTTTTTTTTTTTTCTTCTCTCATCTTCAATATGTGTGGTAGACACATGTCTCTAGACACAGACATCTGGACAATTGTCCACAGCCACCTGGGAAATAGCTATCTATCACTGAATAGTCAAACCTGCTAATAAGCCTCAACAGTCATACCACACCTCTCAAATGTTTTTTCTCAAATTTCTGAGGAAGCATCATGATCTTGCTAAGGGCAGAYGATATTTATCACAATAATCATAAAGAATCATCATAATTTTGATAATTCTTTAAGAACAGCCACGAAAGTGAACAGAAAACTTATTTACAATAAAAAATATCAGCTTGAGGCTTTGGGCTCTTTGCCAGGCTGAGAAGAAACTTTCTGAAGTTCCTTCTCTCTTTGGTGGTTCCTGACATTGACATGTCAAAGAACTTTTCTTCCCATATACCGGACAGGAAGAAAGCTCCCTCAGCACAGCTGCAGGAGGCTTTGCTGAAATCCGTTGCTCGAGACAGCTTTAGTGTGACTCTCCTCATGACAGTGGTTGCTCACAAGCAAGATTATGTGATTCTTTTCTTAAACCTTCTGACTCCTCTCTCTGCATCCTGGTATATTCTTTCCGGAAGCTACGTAATTTAGCTGTCTCCTGAAACTCCAAAAATTGTTTGATCTAATTTTTCAGTTTGGAGATAACTGTATGTTCTTCAATAACTCACTTTTTCTGCAATTCCTTTTACTTTTGGTATTGGAATATTTCTCCCACCCTAAATAAATGAACAGTTATTGTTCTCCTTGTATTACAGACTCAGGGAATGAGGGAAGCTCAATCAGCTCACCCTGCATGACAGGTCCCATTTAACTCTGCGACACTGCGACAACAACTTCCAGCCAGCACCAACTCGGGAATCTCCTTCTAACACCTCACTGTCCACTGGGTGAGACCATCACTCCCTCCTGCATCATTCCCCTCCGAAAGGAAACCTGACATGTAGACACAGAAGGAATGGGAGCGTTTGTCACTAAATCACTGTATTATCTAGACCAGAGAACCAGAGATGAGGGGTGTGCTACTACAAAGCAGCAGCCTTATAGTTTAGATGCAGCTCCAGTGAAACCAGGGAAGGAACAGGATCAGAACTAAGAAATCCTGACACCTTAACTAGTACATCAGCCTATATAATTTTCAGCCAATACATCATCTTGGAAATAATTCACCAGTTGTTAGGGCCCAACCATTTGACCAAGACACTTGAACAACACTTAGCACTGAATCTTGTGTGCATGGTTTTAATGCTTCATAAATGCAAAGAGAGAAAAGAAAAAGAGTTCAGTGAAAGAGATCAAAACCCAAACAAAGTAGTTCACATTTACTGTGGGTGAAACATGCACTTATTTGAGAGCAATCAAGGAAACTTACTACTTTGATCATTAATTATGATCATAGGTCTTATTTCTTAGAATTATTGTCAGATATGTGTGCACACGTGGTTGCATGAATGTGTATACATATACTTGTAAGATTAAAGATGATATAAGAGTAGGAATAGTTACGTATTCATCAGTAAGACTAATTATTTATGATCAATTTTTGCCATTGTATAAAATTGCATTTTTTAATAATAAACCCAGCAAACCTCAAAAAAAGAGAGAGCTTTAGCTTTTTGGTTTTGTTTTTTGGTGTCATCTACAGTAGGTTTTGCTTTTCAAAAGTGACACAATGCTCTGTCTTAAACCGGGTCTTTTGTGAAATATTGTATTGTTTCTAAACAGTAGTTCTGCTTGGATGCTTAAGCAGATGGCTATGCAAGTTTCTATATCTGAGAAATACCAAAAGCATGTATTACCCTCTGATGATATGCAGGTAATAGGCTCAATGTAAAGAAATTTCACTGCAATAAATTTATATTTGCTAAGAATTTGTCTTAAATGACTGTAATTTTTGCATTTCTTATTTTTATTCAAGAATACATAAAAACAACAGAAAATTAGTAACTAATTTAACATAAAGCAAAGCAAGCATATTTATATTCTAATGCAATTTGGGGCCAGCACCTTCCATTTCAAAAAGCTCTGTATCTATATTTGCATTTGTATATCCAAGTTATTCCGCCTTCAGAAGGCTGTGATACTGCCATTTAATTCTACCAGAGCTCCAAACTTCAGATTAAATTCTGACATTTTTTGCCAATCTTTATCAAAATTTCCACTGTAAAGTACTGAAAATGTAAACATATTTTATAGGATGGCCTAAAGCTAACACAGAAGCTTATGTTTACAATTTTTTATGATTAACTGGTGAAGAAATGTGGGCGTAGGATGCAAGCAAGATGAGAATCTTGAGAAAAACAGATAGACAGAATGAAAGTAAATAGCGACTTTTCAAATTCTAAGTAAACTTGACGTTGATTAAAGTGAAGGTGACAACTGAAGAAGGGGGAAATAATGCTAAAATTGCACTGGGACAAATTGTGATCTCAGGATCCTATATTTATTGGACATAACTATTTTTTAAATTCCATAAAATATAAGCCAGTCAGCCAGACTTGACTGTGTACATCAGCCTTAACTTATACCCTAGTAAAATTGGATATTTTCTTGTTTTTTTCTAACATTAACATAATACAGGCCAATATTTCCAGGCTTTTAACCAATTATTTGAATTCTTCAAATTTCTCCATGAATTTATCAAACTTCTTCCAAAAGAATGGGTTTATTTTTCTAACACAGCAGATAAAGACTGAAACATTAGTATGATGAACAACATAAAGGATTTGTTCTGCGTACCCATCTTGCCACTTGCAAAGCTGGTACAACTGCATTAGACCTTCAATCTTAGAAGAGAGGGAAAAAATGAGAGGGGAGTCTTGGACAGCATGACAGACCAAGGGATAAAGAAAGGCTGGAACTGTGAAAGCGGCATTTGTATTTTCCTTAACCCCTTGCAAATCCCTGGACAAATGGACATTTGAGACCCATATCTAAGAGCAGCATGGACCAGCTGGGTAGGTCCTGCTCACCAGCACAGCAACCACTAAAATATACCTAGAAAATAACTTTTATTTTTTTAAAAAAAATGAAAATTCAAGGCATTATCTATGATTTTGGAATCAGAAAGGGTGATGACGTGTGGACAAACATGAACCTGCTTGCTAACTCTGACTTTTAGGCTTCAATTCATGTGGCCAAATGACAATGATGGTCTTCCAACTAAATAATGCACATGTTCTAACTTCAGTTGGCTCTCTTCTTTTACAAAAGAGTCCTCACACAAATGATAYGCCTGGATGTCACAGTGTGTTTAGGCAGACTGTTATACACASATATATATATGTATATATATTTACACACATGCTGTACATACAGTCAAATACTTGAGCATGCTTATGTAAGTATATGAAATTTTACACATATTCAATGAATTGAATGTTAAAAACTGTTAATTCAATAAATACATATTTACAAAAGAGTATTTGCTCTGGTGCTTATCAATGTCTGTACTCTCAACAAATATGTCTTTTTAAAATTATCTGTATTAGGAAAAAAAACAGATGAATTTATGAGCTTGGAGAACCACCAATGAAAAATCTACCATGAGGGAGACACTGCTGTATCTTTGCCTCTCCTGATGCTTATTCTTTACACGTCCAGATCAGCCCATGGCTGCGATGCTGAACTGAACTGACCTTTGGTTTTGAAGAAATTCACAGATTCTTAATACCATAGCACTTAGGGACCAAAAATCAGTTTGCCACAAGCTATTTTCTAACACAGATTGAGTTCCCCTAATATGACTTTGAAGCCAAGGAGAGTTCAACAGCCTTCTTATTATGAAACTGAATTATGTGCATTCAGTATATAGCCAGATAACTGTACCTGAGCTGTGTCCTGAAGTACTGCCTAAATGGTACCAGAATGTGGTATGGAGAAACAGTGTGTTTTACTGATGTCTCTGGAAGTGTTGCAAGTTTTATTGTATAAAGTATACATTAAAAAAAAAGAAAAGGACTCTCTCACTAATTTCTGATTTTGAAACTTTGTTTAGATGAAATGTGAAAAGAGTACATGCAAGGTAACATGGAAGGTTGAAATGTCAAGAACCTCTTTCCCCTTTCCTCTCCCCAACCACGGGCTAACTGGACACAATTTATTCCATATTTTAGTGTCCGCTGTTAGATCATCTTTTCTTTTTTTTTTTTTTTTCTGCTATGGATATGCACAAGAAAGCATTTTGTTTAAAAAATACAACCATGTGATGTGTTAAAAGTATGACTAAGGACTTCAGGTTAATTTGTGGCCTCAGGATATATTGCCCGGCTATGTGGAATGCAGTCCATGCTTTATGCCCTATTCACTAGCAGGGTCAGGGTTTTCACCCAGCAGAACAAGGGCAGGCACCATGCCATACATCTCAGGGCCCATATGTCAAACCCACGCAGAGCCGTTCTGGATGGATTAGGGTTGAGGTCTCAGCTTGAAGCTTTGCTAGTCCCTGGTTCCTGGGGGGAAGGCAAATTTTCCTCTCATTAAGACACTGATCCTCATCTTCAAATAAATCAAATTTGAAATGGAAACAAGAATATAAAATTAGATAGCTTCCTCCACAGAGTTGTTGTTTGCCTGCGCCCTGCTTGATGCTTTGAACATCCTGTATCACAGATGCTATGCTTCATAGCTTGAAGTGGATATGTTTCCCAATCCATCTTTCTCAAACATTGTAAAGAACAAGAATACTCAAAGAAAATCCACAAGATATCAAAGGAAACTTTCCTTGGAGTAACCCTTGAAAGCCCTGTTTGGGGAGTAAAATACCTTGGGATTGCTTGCTGCAAATATGGGCATTTTAACCTAGTAAGTTAAATAGATCAAGAAGACAACAAAAATAAACATTGTTTTTTGAAAAATGTCCCATAAATTCAGTGACTGATAACACACACGGCTAGATCACAATAACCCTTAGGCTGAATTTTCAAAAACTCATACAGAAATGTATGGGTTTGCTGATGGGTTTACTAGAATTCTTAAATATTTATTAATAGTACACACAAAGTGTGCAGATAGCCTTTTCACAGATACACTGAACACAAAAAAAAAAGAGTATGCATCTGTTTAGAAATGTGGTCATTAGTTTTCAGCTATCCTGCTATGCTTTGATGGCATGGAAGTAAATTTAGGACTTTAGATAGAAAAAGGAGGGCGAACTACAATATATAACTTTAGGATTGTCAACTACACATTCAGGAAAGTAAAACTATTGAGTATTCTAACCACAGACAAGTACAAATGAAYAGCAATAACCAGGGTGATTTTATTACCTATAGGCAGTGAGAGGCATTGCAAACACTCTAACGCTACATTCATCTCTTGAAATAAGTTAGGGATTGAAAAAATGAAATCAAATTTCAAAGAGAAATGATAGACAATGATGTAAATTTTAGCTGGAGATGTAAACAAACATATCATTTTATATAATTACACATGCAAGTCTTTCTAATTTAGAAAGACCGCATTCTGATCCTAAATGAATGATACTTCATTGCATAAGCAAAAAAATGGCATGTCTGTGCAATTACTTGAAAGATTGCTGCCTTATTGTTTTTCTCGAGGTGACAATGAGAGTGAAATGACCTCTTTGAAAGAGCCTAGGAATAAGAAGTGATTGCTTTTAAAAACACTTACACCTTCTAACATGTGGTTATGTTTGAAGAAAATAAAGGAGAAGAAAAAACGTTTTATTTCTCTTCAGTTGCCCCTTCTGTCTCCCGTAAGAGTTCTCTTTAGCTTATTGCTGAAAATATCAAAACTGTACAAAATGCACAGCAAACATTTACTTCAATGAAGAACTTGGATTATGCTTTCCCGTAAAGGCAGATTTTGGCTTTTTTGTTCTTAAATTATGTTCAAAATGACAATATGGCATGACAATCTGTTCTGCCTTGTGGAACACAGCATTCAAAGGGACTTCCTTTTACCCCTTCGAGAGTAAGCAAGTGAAGTCCTCAGCTAGTGCAGGCAAACACATCCTAAAAGCATTCACATAAATATTTCCCTCCATTTTAAAAGCGGTCAGGTTTTTGCTCCCAGTATTCCTCCTGGAAGGCTGTTTGGCAACATGACTGCTCTAGTTGTTAAGAACCTTCTAATTTCCGGATCAAATATATTTATGATCGGTTTGTGCCTATTTATTCTTTTGCCTTCTGGCATTAACAGGGCGAGGGAGAGCTGAACAGCTTTCCCTCTGGCTCTGTCCGAGGTTGCAGCTACTAGCTGTCTCCGAGAGAAATCTGCTATGAAGAGGAGGTGACCCTGTGCAGCCTGGACATGAACAAGGTGATGTCACTTGGCCTTTTAATTAGCAATGTAGAGAAAATAATAAACCCCTTAGACTTCATTTTGCTGAATTAAACAAAACAAGCTATATTAGCTGTCTCTTTCCTAACGGACTTTTCATTCGCTCTTTTGCATCGTGGTTTCAGCCTTCTGTCATCCCTCTTAAAYCCGACTGATCCAAACTGAACATACTATATCCACAGGCCTTGTAAAATGGCTCTAATCCTACTGCCACCAATAGATGCTCTTCTAGCAGACAGTTGGGTCTCTTGTTATTAGTCCCCAAATGCATTGTTTTACTTACTCCACTAATGAATCTCATCCCATTTCTAGTCTTTGAACTCTCAAGGATTCTTTCTTTGCTTTGCTTTGCTTTGCTTTTCCAAACCTCTTCTGTTTGGATGATGCCTGCTAACTCCACATCGTCCCCAGAGCACACTCTCAACTGTAGAATCAACATAATTGAAGAAAATCCTAAAGAAGATCATTGTCTAGTCAATATTTGGAATAATTTGTTAATGTTTGCCCTTCAGCATGCAAATTTCTCTTTCAAGGCTCATCATTTTATTTTCTCTTTAGCAAGACCCTTATGCATTTTTCARTTTTATTATTAATCTCCATGTCCATGTGCCTCATAAATTCTGAAGTGCAACCATATCAAATGCATTACTAAAGTCTATGTTGATGACACATACAGCATTTCTTAGAAAATCATTTATCTTATCAATGGCATCAAGATAGGCTGATGCAATTTACTTTTGGTAAACCCATGAGCACTTCTATTCCATTTTCTGTTTATTTCCATGTCTTTAATTATACTATCCTTCAAAATATGCTTGAAAGCCTTGCAGATAACAGAGGTCAAATAAATAGTTCTATTACTGCAAGGCTTATTTTTTCACCCAGTCTTCCTGTTCTCTACCATTGGTATTTTTTTTGTTATCTTCCAACCATATGGTTTGACTCCCAGATCTGATAATACCCCCTTAATAAGTTGCTCGCTACACGAGCTCAATTTCAGGTGCCAGCTCCTTCACATTTCTAAAGTGGAGATTGCTGTAGTCATTTTTACTTGCTAAAAGACTGACCTCAGTGAATTGCGTTTAGCCATGCGACCAGGACCAAACCTCAATTCTGAACAGCAGGACACAGTCTTCAAACTTGGCTGTAACAAAGCAGAGTTGCCATCTGGTTCTGGCTACTTTGGACCATAAACACCTTTGACATAAGTGCCTGGACTCAGCTGGGATGAATCAGTTCTCGAACTGCAAATCTAAAGAGCCTGCTCTCCAAAATGACCCCTTGGGGACAGGGCAGTGGAGCCACCATCAAACACACAGAGTCTGCAATTTTTAAATAAAAGAAGCAATAATACTGAAAGTGTCAAAGTTGCACTGGCTCCTCCAATATAACTGATCAGCAGTTTCTCTGAGGTGTCATCATAGCCTGAATAATCTGTCTCAACTGTGATGCTGTGAAACAACTGAGCAAATGCCCTTGAGGGACTGTCATGCAGGGGCTTAGCCTTCCTAAAACACTTCACACAGAAGGTTGCAGCTTGTGGGAGAAGGGTTTTTTAAAGTTCAAATCCTTTATTTAGACTTAAGTGAATACACAAGAATGGACATTGCATTTTTCTCTTCTTCTGTTTTCTGCTCTTAAAAAAATGCAGTGCCTCCTAAAAATTCAATTGCTAATATGATGCCTCAGTACAGACTTTAACATCCCCCTCCATCACTTTCATTTCCAAGGAGAAATAACAGAATTCTTTTTCTAGTTATAATTAGCATGTAATTATTACTTGCAGGAATAGCTATAAATATATATAACTGGTGGCTAGCTTAGTAACCAACACACATAATCATTATGCAATTTTCTTTAATTTTCCTTTGCACAAAGGCCTCATAATTCTGCAAAATCAACGAATGAGTCTAACTCGACTCTACCTATAATTTATGCTAATTGGTTTCAATGTTTGTGAGAAAAAAAGACTTATATAACACAGGAGGTGGAGGTACCACTTTCAGTGGTAAGGGGGTATGCAAATACTCCACACACCATTCTGCACTTCGGGCCTGAATACATCACAAATTATCGTTCAACCTCCTTCTTTGTCATATGATGATGTAATAACAAAAGAAGGGGGGAAAAAAAAAGAAGCAAATCCCCAATGTATGCTTTTGTAGAACATAAGCATAGGTCACAGCGCGATGAAGTCCTGGTATTTTCTTTTACCAATTGTGGAGGAGGTGTGGAGGGTGAACAGGGCACAGCTGTCAGTTTTTCCTCCTAATCTAGACACTCATTACCTTTCAAAGAGAAGTGATTTTACATTTTTCCACATACATGCTCCCTGAGCACTGTTCTTGACAACAGGAAAACAGCCCCACTTTTCTCCCGACCGTGCTCCAAAGACAGGCATCGATCCCTCCTCACTAGCGATCGTCTCCAGCACAGCGAAGCCGGGGTTTGTACGGACTGCTATGCACAAGGACAGCAGCGCCTTTTGCTAACTGCAGACTACSCAGGTCAAGTAACTCTCATCTTCATCTCTAATAAAAAATGATTCATCTGTGAGGTGACCTTCCTGACCCAGAAGCAGAATGCAAAGCTGCAGAAAGAAGCCTCATRGAAAAGATGTATGGCCTGATTTCCTGACATACTGCCTCACATATAGACCTAATGTGCTCAGCACAGTTCAGATCCGCTGCCCTTCCCAAGGTGATCTCCTGCCTAAGAAACCATACTGAGCGGCTTGTGTTTGGTTTGGTCTGTAACCTTGCACAAGTCATTTTATGCCTCTGCGCTTCAGTTTCCCTCCCATAAAAGCAGGATAATTGATATCTTTCTTTGTAAAGTGCCTGAAGATCTATAAAGGAAAAAATCACTTGTGTAAGAATAAGGTATTATTAACTAACAATCTCATAAAGCTCAGCCATAACAGCACTAAGCATTTTCCAAAATTTATTGTTAAGTAAGTAAAGCAAATAATTTCTTTAAACACTGAAATAAATTCCTTTGCTTTCTAGGGTTTTCTGCTTTCTTCTCTGTACAGGGATTTATTTAAATTAACAAATAACAAAAATGCACAGTAAAACTAGAACATGAGAAGTAACTGCTTTTCTTTCTTTCTTTCTTTTTTTTTTAAAATTTATTGCTTTGCAAAATATGACCAGTATCTCAGCCTTTCCAAACAACAGTCCACACAGTGAGGTGATACAGTGGGTCCTAGGTAGCAGGAAATTTTTGTCTGAGTAGCAGAATCAAAGTCATTCACTGATAACAAGTACTTACAAGCACTTATAAGCTCACAAAACCACTGGGAAAGAATCGGACATGACTGGAAAGACAGCACAAAAGGGATGGAGAAACAAGAAGATGTAAAGATGTGGGATGATGCGAATGTGCTTCAATCCAGGCAGATGAAAGGAGGGGACCGAAAGCAGGGCACATGTTAAGTTAGCCTTTGCCATTGACTGAAAGGATAACATAAGAGCAAGGGCCTAATGGAGGAGGATGGAGTGATGCTACCTGCAGGACTGCTTTGGGGATAAAAGATGGAGCAGTGTCCAGAGGCTGTGACAAACTGCTGCCAGAGGTCCTGCATCTGCAAAGACAAACAATGTTACCCTCTTCTTATTTTCTCCTGTCTAAAGCCCAGGCATACTTTTTCATCCATCACTGCTTATTAGACCTTATAAACTTCCTCTCCTGTTTCATCTTCTTTCTACWTTCTGCCTTCTCCCTTCCAATCTTGGTTACTGCACAGGTCCTCATATCCCACTTCTTCACACTCTGAAAGGAATATAACAATATTCCTCTCCCTAGAAGACAGACTCTGTGACTTGACCTGGAACTCACTTGTGCTTCTCACCCAGTCGCACAAAGGAGGATCTGAGCTCCTCCCCGAGCTGCAGAGCAGGACTCTGGGGCCAAGGAGCAATTGAAGCTGCTCCTCTATTCCTTTCCCTATTCCTCCCACTTGAGGAAATCAATTCTCCTTCTCAGACACCTTGCTCTTGTAAAGATTCGTATCAGAAACATGAACATGAATATGCATGAGGTWTGACTAAAAGGGCACGTGTGTGAAAGTACCAGAGGATACAATACAGCCAGGTTTAGGAGAGTGGTCTGTGTTGATAATCAAGGACCCCTGGGGACCTGAGCAGAAGGCTATTCTTTGGTAAGGACCCAGCATAGATGATGCGTCATCAGAAAGCCTGTGGTCTGATAACAGGAGGAGTGAAACAAGATTACAGCATTTTGTATATACTACTGTCCTAACAGAAAGACAGACAATAGCTCTAAAGGCTATCCAAGACGAGGAATCAGACAGTGGGCAGTACTTATGAAGAAGGAAGTAAACAAGATTCTGATGCAACAGGTAACTGTTAATTCCTAAATGTTGTATATGGTGAGTCTGAAACACAGTTTATTATCAGTTTAGAGGAACCCAAGAGAGAGACATAGCGAGGACTCAAAAGCTGGCAACCCTAGTCCTCAATTTTGCACAAGTGATCTTGGTCAGAGTAAGACATATGTGCCTTGGTGCATTTTAGTACTTGTGCAGGAGAGTGGGAGTAGRAAAATTTAACTTACAGAGTAAGTTAAATAAAATAAAACCCCCTTTTCCTTCCATGAGGTATCACATTGAGTTTTGTAACTCAATGTTTTAACGGTGACACTCTCACTTCAGCTAGTTTTAATCTAGACGACTTTTCTACCAGCTTCACAAGCAAACAGATGCCACTTCTAACTATCATGCTGACCACACGCTGAGGAGAACCATGAGAATAATATACACATCCACTGTGAAATCTATTCCGTTCTAACCTATCATGGCTCAAAAGCTAGTTGTTATTGCACTACCGGATACAAAGGCTCTGCAGCACTGGGATGCTTGGTGTGCTCATTTGCATCTCATTACTCAGCATGCTCTTCCTCCTCAGAGCTATTTTCATAGCAGCATTGTTGTCCGAGCCCTAGGAACAAGTGCAAAGATTTGGTGACTTTGAATGCATGCAGTTCTTTTCTATTTGCTTTGCTCTCCCCTTATAATGAAAGGCTTTGCAAAGTAGTGAAAATGAACCAATTTTCCATTTTTAAGTTGGTATGCAGGGTTTTTTTCAGTAGTTTAAGCTATCAGAAGCAAATCTCAAATAATTAATAAGATTACAGAAATGTGAGCCTAATGTTCCTCTCTACGAGGTGCTCAAGCATGAAGGTTTTGATCAGAGAGTAAGAAATGAGATTTAACTTCCTTCTGATTTAAGTTTCGTTTGTACGAAGAACCTATTCCAGCAAAATGTGATTGCAAGCTCATTATTCAGTGAAGGGCAAATACCTTCAATTACAATCCAGTAATATCAGCAGCTTTCTTTGTACATTACAAGCCTCAGCTAAGGGAGAACTGAACATACCGGCTTCTGTCATTGAGTACATCTAAGAATGATTTCGCCCTGTCCAATTCATTTTAAAAGCTGTAGCTTCCAATTAAAAGTATAAATTGTCAGCCAGGATAAGTGTCTATCTTTTCAGCCAGAGCAGTTTTGGTTTCTGGCAGTTTTATTGCATCAAAGGGCTGATTTAAAGATCAGTTAAACATTTTTTATCCTGTACTAAAAGGAATAAAATTGCCTCAGACATAGGACTCAAACCAACACTTTGTTACTTAAATTTCCATAGTTTTCAATATATTTTATGCATTTGGAAATAAAATTCCATTCCTCAATGATTTTATAGTTTTTCAATAGACACTTCAAAAATAATACAAAAGACTAAAATACAGGAAAATCTAAGAGCCTCAATACTATATGCTTCAAGAACATCTATCATACAAAGATTACATGATACTTCATAAATGTCTATGAATTAAGCATCAAAAGCCTGTGTGAGGTGCAGATTTCTCTCATTTTACAGATAGGAAATCTCAACTATGAAAGTAAAATTATATGTTGAAGACTAGTGCAAAACATCCCTAGCAGCAACAGATTTAAAATTCTTATCTTCACACTCTCAGACTTGTGTTTTAAGAACAAGATCAATTTTGATATTCCTCTTTGGAATTAAAAAATGGACAGCATGGGTAAAAATCACATGCAAATACACGGCAGAAAATCTCTAGAGAGAGGAGAAACCAGTAGTGAAAGGTCTGCTTTTAAGGCTACAATCCAGTACTTCCTTAAAACCTTCAGAGCATTCACTCCTTGAGCCTCCTGCGGCAGGAGTCTGAGTCGCATTTCCCAGCAGGATCCTGTGACAGTGCTTTTAGTGTTTATGCTGCATAACCCTTGATGAATCAATTAGACATTCTCACTTGCCCAAATTACTCATTTTATTAGCAGCGTTATTTTTASAGTAGTAACACAGCCCTCCATAATTGGTCCAAAAACTGGTCCTCTAGGACCCAAAAGGGACTTCATGTTCGGATTAATCATGTTATAGGTACCTAGGATGAACTTGGTGAAATTAAACAAAAACAAAAAATCCTTTAAGATTTTTTATAATTAAGAATTAATTTCTTACATCATTTAAAGACGGAGGAAATCCCTGTCAGTTTCTTTGAAGGTGAAATCTACTCCTGGCCCAGCACTCTGTGTTCAGCTCAGTCGGTGCGCTGGGGTATGACGGAGACATGCGGGAACAGGGCACAGAGGCTGCAGACTGCTCAACACTGGAGATCGGGCCCAGGATCAGGCCCGGTCAGAACCAAGACAGCCACAGATGATAAAACAAATTAAACAACAAAGCTCAAAACCTATCACTTTCAAAAAAAGGCCTTAAAACARCAACCCTCAAGCCTAAGCTAATTTCTGAGTGTAAAATGGAGAGAAAGACGCAGCTATACTTTACGTATTTTTATATATACAGTTACGTAACACAGTTTAATACAACCCACAGGCAGGGAATGCCACCTTGCACATCACAGCTGTGTATCCTATTGCTCAAACAACACAATGACCATAATAGTTATACACACACTCTTACAGTATGGGACAGACAATATTCAGCAAATATCAAATGCCAGCTTCCACTGAAGGCTCCTGCTGAGCCTAGCATACCCCTTTTTCAAACTACCCAGTGTGCTAATGGATTTTGCACCAATTTTCTCCAGTCATAGGGCAGTAGCACAACAGCTCAAAGCAATGCAACATGGTATTTGAGAACATGAACACAGAGATTCTAGGTCACCTGGACAATTCTGATGGCTGCTGCACAAAGTGTGGCTCAGTGTTTCACAAGTGTTGATGCACTAGGAGATACAGTGTCTGCTTCTTTTCCAGAGGCAATGGCTGTAGGAGCAGGCAGCACAATTGCATCAAGGCAAAATGTCAACAAAATAACAAGCATAGCAATTGAAGTTCATTAAGATACCCTACACTGGGGGGGGGGGGGAGAGTTGCTTCACCTGTCATAAGAAAGATCAAAAATAAAAGCATATTTAGTAAATAGATTTTTCTAAAAATCAGTGTATTCCCTCAGTCACACCACTGAAACCCCTTTAGAGTCATGGGCACACGCCACAGCTCAGAACGGGACTCTGGTAAACCATTACAGGTAAGAGTGACAGTAGTCACCTACATCTTACCTACTTAACAAAAACCCTGTACCATCAAAGGAGAGAAGCAGGCACATCTAAAATACAATTTATATGGTTTATTTTAGATACTAATTCTAAGAAGAGATAAAACTGTTTAAGAGTGCCAATTCCTCTCCAGTGACTATAACAGCAGGTTACAAAACTGGCTCTGAGGCAGATGCCTACAGAGTTTCATGAGGGGACTCCCACCCTGTGTATCCTAAGACATATATACATATATGTATGTATGTATGTATGTATGTATGACTGAATATAAAATACACCGGGAGAGCAGGGAAGCAGAATGAGGCTGGATGCCAGCATTTTTTTTTTCCAGATTTAGAGTTGTCAGCATGGCCTTATGGCAGAAATTAGAGCAGCCCCAGAACCTTTCTGAGAGCTATGAAGCACCTCAGAATCCCTGATTTTAGGCTACATCATTCTCTTTCGCATCACTGATACTCCTCCAGGATCCTCTGCCCACTGGGTCATTTCCACGTCTGTGCAAGCTTTGTCTGTGAAGGACCCTCTTCTGTCCTGAGGCTTAAAATGCTCATCYTGTGGCCACTGGAGTTCAAGGAGGGAGAGAGCAACTGTGACCCCTATTTCTGCCCCTGAGATAATTTCRACTTTCTAGGCAATTTTATTTCTAGGTCAAGATAAGAATGTTAGATTAAGAACAAAAATAGCTGAGCATTCAGTCTGGAAGCTGCTGTGCTGCACTTTCAGCCTGCTGTACACACAACAGTCTGCTTAGTCTTACTCTGCTAGTTATTGATTTTGTACCACAACAGTTACACTGGCACAACCCCTAGCGAGTGCCGTTGTAGGTGTAAAAAGGTGCTCTATACTACTATAGCTTATGAGATAAACCAACTCATTTATACTGGTGTAACTGCATTCACTTCAGGGCATTTGTATTGCTTTAATGATAGCAGTGTAGGTAGTTAAAGCAATGCAACTTGCATCTACACACAAAACCTCAGCTTAATGGTAATTAACAGAGACTTTCCAGCCACCCTGAGCAGCTGAGGTTTACATCAGAAACAGCCATTGACCCATAATGATTTGCAATGGTATCAGAAACCTCTAGAAAACAGCTCCATCTTCAATTACTTTTGCCACATTTGGAGGAAGGATGTTTATTATGGCCATTTTCACAGGAGGCCCCAAGAGCTAAAAGTTGCCTGTGACCACTTTTCTATTGTGTCTGGACAGCAAAACAAAACAAAACAAAAAATCAATTCAGCCAACGACATTTTGCTGTGAAAGAGCTAAGCTGGCACAAACCCGCTGATGAAAGYGGCGGTTAACCCTGCGGTACCCTCATTGTTCGCTATTCACAAACACCGAGCGCTTGAGCAATCCCCGGAGCGCAGGGGCGAGGAAGAGGGGCTCGGCCATCTGTTGCTGGGGTGACACCGTCGCTGTGKGCTCAAGCATTTCTTTTGGGGACTGTGTTTGCATCATTAATCAGCGCCGGCCCTGTGCAGGCCCATTCAGCAAGGCCTCCACCGTGGGCTCTCGAGCGCTACAGTGCAAAAGGAACCTGCCAAAACGCTTGGCCTCAGTTTTAGAGAGATTTGGATATAGATCAAGATCACTTTGCATGGAGCATTTGTCAGCTAGCATTGGGAGGAAATGCACCCTGTGCAACTTGACAATGGAAGGAAAAAAAAAGAAAGCCAAACCAACCCCCATCTCCCATAAGAACCCTCCAAGGGTTAAATTTAGCTTAAAAAAACATAGAAAACCAGATTGCGCTTTCCRCTGAGACTGAATGTGCCAAAAGACTGCTGAACCCATCAATGAGATAATGTATAAACATTTTGCAAAGCTTCATACTCTCAGTCTCTTTATCTCTTTTCTCTCAATAATACCAGAACAATCTCAGGGGAAACAGCAAGAAATTCCTTGTCCATAAAATACTACATCTAATAAATAATAGGCTGCCAATTCAGACACTCAGGACTTCTGTCATTTGACAGTCCGGGAACTGAGGCACAGAGGAGCTCAGTGACTTGCTCAAGGTCAAACACATACATATGCATGAACAAGGAAAGACTTAATCTCTTCATGCAAATGCTAGAGCAGCACAAGTCCTGGACTGATCCAGAACCTAGATACAGGGAGTTCTAATTTCCAACTTTCTTCCAATTTCCCAGAGGTTTGAGTTGGACATACAACATTAGGATAAACAAGGTTCATTTATCACATATAAAAATATATATGGCATAAACATGGAAAATGAATACGATACAGACACATATATTGAACAGCTTGGGTGAAATATGCAAAAATTCCATTTTGGAGTATTTTTTTTCCTTAGGGCTGAAGAGAGGAAAAAATATATATCTTATAGGAAGTAGATCTGTATGAGTTAAATCAGTAATTTTGTAGATATGAAACATCAAATGGGATTCAACTTGAGATTATGACACCTAAATTTAGGCGCCTGCATGTAAGGTAGGCATCCCATCAGTACATATTGAATTCAGTTGCTTAAGCATAGCTTCTGCTGGCCCCAGCTGCCACACCATAAAGATGTGGATCTCATGTAGGTCTTGTTGTATCCCTCAGTCCTCTGCACATGCCTCAGATAGATACCTGAGGGCTTTTCAGTTAGCACTCAATGCCTGTTTGGAGAACTGATCTGAGCCTCCAGTTTGAAGGAGAAAAAGAAAATGTTACCTTGACTTGACTTGCATGTTGTGTTCTTGGCAAAATGGTCACAGGGTCTGAATTCAAGCATCCCTCACCAAACAATGACTTAGGACCCAACTTTCAGGGGCCTTCATTTCATTTTCATCCTGTTCTCCAGGTCCTATCTACTGTAGAGCTGTGTGAATTAATGCTTTTCCTATACTGCTCATCACGAGTGACAGCCTCCCCTCACAACTGYTTTTTGACAAAGTTTGGCATTAAATGAAGTGATTTTTTCACAAAATCTCAGCTTTCCAACGCTTTTTTKGGGGGGTGAAAATATGCACAGTTCCACATTAAAGTGTTTTTAATTAACATATTTATTTCCAAAATTAGAAGTTGGGATTTGAGGATCCCACTGTGTCTTTKCATAGTTTCTCTTCATGCATTTAATAAGTCTAAGTTCCTACAGACCTCATATCCCCACGCTGCCCTCTCCACAGGAATTTTACCTCCTGAAAAAACAGCCTTAAATGAAGATGCTTGATACCTGTATGTTATAATAAATAACTGGAAAAAAATACCTTTCCAGTAACTTTATGGCAACACTATGCTGTCACAGGAAGCAAATTATTATTTCAACTGGTATGAAGTCAGACATCATATAGGATGAATGTCATCTTGTCTAATGTTAGCCCAGTAAATTTGGGTGTCTTATCTAAGACTGTAGTCCAGATTTCTGCTGTAAGAGGCACAGGAAGGGCTGAAAGGCAGCTGGGTTTGCCAGTCTCCCTCCACTGACTACAGAGGGAGTCTAGATGTCTGGCTTAGGGTTTGACAGTCTCTCTCCACTGACTACAGAGGGAGTCTAGATGTCTGGCTTAGCATAGACATGTAACTCTTAAGCGGCTGCATTTAATTAATCCCATCCTTCCTGGCTAACTATAACACCACAAAAAAYTGTCCTCAATGCTCCTTGCTCTTCTCCCCTCTCTTCCCTTGCCCGTTCAAATATATTCAATAAGTCTGTGGGTAGCAGCACACTGGTATTCAGAAGTCTTGGTTTCTTTTGGCAATTTAGTCCTGAGGTTTAACTGTTTATACAGGAAGACTTAATGAGTACAGTTACTTGTGTGAAAACACAAGCATCTGTGGTTGTGATTATGGCTAAATTCAGATTGCCTCCTCAGCTGTCAATAGTTTATTATCTTTGAAAAATTAAAATAAAATATTCCTTAATCATCCCCCTAATGTGCGATTATTCTGAAAAGTCTGAAAAAGGTGACCGGCACCTTCCAGACAACAGCGTGGTTTCCCTGTGACCTGTCACCCACAGCATAATGAAGTAGAAATAATTGGGAAATTCCCTTCGATGTCACCTCTCAGATTGTGCTTGCTGCTTCTCAAGCCTGTCATCATGCTGACGCCTGCTCTCAGCAATAGCTCCTGGCACAGGACGTGCTCATACCACACTGCATTATTAGCAAGCTGTCAGACACTGGCAACTCAGAGCCTGAGTGCCAACACAGAGAGAGTTATAGGGGTAATAATGTTGTTAGTTAGGTAAAAATAAGTGAACTGCTAGTGTAAAAAAACAAAAACAAAGAAAACATATCAACCCCAATATTTGGTTGAATGCTATTTCATTTCCTTCCTCAAACCAAGTTCAGGAATTGGGTTTATGAGACAGATACCATCTGATGTTAAAGACCAATTATTTACATGCCAAATTCTTACTGTAAGCCTACAGGACTTGCATGGGGCAGGAGGGGGAGATGAACTGCTATGTTTTAATTGCTCTTTATAGGCTGGATAGTGCCAGTAAGCTGAGCCCTGACTTGACTGCAATCTACACCGCAATGAAGGTAACTGCAGGGGGTACCATGTTGCAGAAACAAACTTTGGAGCCCCAGTTCCTCCCATGCTTCCTCATCACTTCCCAGAGGCTGGCATTCACTACGGGTCTATGCCAGTAATAAAACACAGCACGTCTTCCTCACCGCCCTTGGCTCCCCCATCCCAGCCTGGATCTTCTGGAGAGCCAGGAGGAAGAAGTGAAGCCACCTACACATTCCCCGTCCACCTGCTCACAACACTGAGATGGAGAAGTGGAGAGTAACCCCCCGCATGCCTGGCCTCAAATTTGGAGCAGCCTGCAAAGGAGGGAGGATTCACACTCACTTGTAAAAAAATATCTATCACAAGTCAAAGTCCAGCTGTCAAACAGTTCATTCCTTTATACCATCTTCCCCTGCATAAGGAAGAGCCTCTCAGTTCAGTTTTCAACCTAACACCTCATTCAAATCTCTCCTGAAGCCCATAAAAAAATCTGTGAAAGGCAATAAATATTTGAAAAAGAATAACTCCAAGTTACTTCCCTCTTATAAACTTTCCAGCATATCCTTTACTTTGCCTATCTTGTTCCCGTTGTAAACACAGGACAAGGAATACCATCAATTTGCTGCGATGACTGTTCAAGTACTACAAAAACAACAGTATAATAAAACAATCTATGAGGAAGTTGAAACATGTAACAGTTGATCTCCCTTCTGTGCCTATAAATCAATAGTCAAAATTTTCCCTCCTACAACAACTGTAGCTTCGGAGTTTGTTTGGTTAGTGTACTTCACTCTATCATTGCCTGCATCTGTGCGTGCACTTGGAATGTAGGGAACATGGAATGGAGTCGTTCCAAAGGAAATGTGCTATATTAAGTGGAAATAAAATATGAGTGCATATTTCCTATCCTCTCCAAAAGAATGAATCTAAGATTYATTTGTAGAATAATATTTAGAAAACTGAATATAATCTATGTCACTTTCAGCAATACTGAGAAATTTRTTTCTGGAACATTTATTTCTGGCTTATACAAATGGTCAATACTTAACTTGAAAGAGGCATTTTAGCCACACCATTTTGTTAAACCGGCATTTAGGAAAACACTTTTGCAAATAACTGTCCTGATATTGAGGAARTATTTTACAGAAATGTGTAAAAGTTGGGTAGATGCTAAACCCACAAGACATAAATGATAATTCCTCTTCACAAGACATTTCTGAGAAAGAAAATTCCTCTTTTCATGTTGAGGTCAGGTATACATTTTACCAGACATAGTGGTGAACATAAGTATGGGGCTTTTTGTCTGATGCTCTGCAACCACATGGTGACATCTCTGGCTACTGTTCGAAGCCCACAGGGAAAGATCATCTGCAGCTGGAAGACATCTACTACAAGAAGAGATGGCTTGCTGCTTGGGCCACTTCTTTATAGGCAATATTTGTGTCTCCAGTTGTGAGACGTCCATGCAAGAGTGTCCATCTCTCCAGGCAATGGAAATGCAAGGAAATCCACTGCTGCTAGAGRAAGGACGGATATAAAGTTGAAGGCTTTATCCTGACTGATCTTTACAGACACTCGGGTAATGTGAGAATCTGGCTACCATTGCTCTTTAGWCAACTTGGAAGGCACCTAAAATGAGACAGAGCAGGTGAAACAGTACCTCTGCTTCTTTCTGTTGCTCTTTTTGGGTAGAAAAGGGAAGAATCCAGGCAAGAAATATATTAACGTAACARGTAAGCCAATGCGTATAGCATTCAATAACAGAGCTCTGAGGCTRTAACCTTTATAGGCTTTGTGGGGAATGTATTAAGCTTTTTTGCTGAACAAGGATGGAAGGAAAAAAATGAGAAGCAATAGTGACAGGTGATCTATCCACATACTAAGCAGCTGATAGATTAGATGGACCTGTCTGACTCTCCTACAGAGTACAAATTTAAAAGATTTTACAAGCATCTGTACCTGATACAGCTGTCAGAACATGATGGGTCCAGTTAGTCAGTGATCAAGCTGACAACTGCATCGGCTTCTCCTTCGCTTGGGTAGCTCCAAGGAGTAATCACAGCTGCTGTCAACTATAAGCCATCATATAAATTTGGGGATCAAGAATATCCTCCCTCAGTAGTTTCACAGACACCTATGTTTGCACATAAGATCAGCTCCTGTGTGCAAACAAGACGATATTTTCTCAGCGTAAGTTTATTTCAGACCCACGATTCTGCTTGCCCATCTGGTCTTAAGACACAATTTTTGGGCATCTATTGTTCTCTATTCCTAGTGCAGTCTTTGCTTATTTAGTTAAGCTGAAGAATGAAGAATTCATTATATCTTCGAAAAGGGATATTACAGAAATCTGTTTGTTGCTGTGAAGATGCTAAGCTGTCCTTTCTATAGCCAAAGAATTAAAAAAGTCATGAAACACCCCTATGTTATTAATACACCCTCATGTGCACATAGATAATAGCAAAATTAGGAAATGAATGTCACCTTCTAATAATATCATTTCTAAGTGCACAGCATCTTTGTATTCTGTCAATCTCCGCTTCCCCCCCAACCCCCCTACTAAAGGCTAGACTATCAGGAGGAGTGACCAGAAATCCATCCACAGCCCTAAAACACAATTTCCATATCTATTTTCTAAATAAGTAATTCTTTATTTTCTACCAATATGCAGTTTGCAATGAGAAGCAGAACAGCATATGAAAGCATTATTTTTACCAACAGCATTACATCAAGGGACAAGTTCAGTGTAATAACATATACACAATGGACCAAAAGAAAGGATTTCACAAGCTTGACTCTGAGCTTCCCTGTCCACACATCTTGTTTTTCAGTCTTTGGACAGAATGTTTTCCTTCTTTCTCTCTCCTTCTCTCTCTCTCTCTCACACACACACAAGGATATCAAATGTGGTCAATTTGTAGCCATATGGACAAAGTGTCTTTGATTTTCAAGAAAACTTAACAGCAATAGTTTATGCTTGTCCATATGAAATTAGGCATCTGTAATGGCTATTTCAATCTAGCTMGCTCACTAAAAGTTACTTCTGGGATCTCTGTCCTATGTTGTACTTACATCTGCCTCCACCTGGAGAATATGGAAAAGAGAGAGAGAAGCAAAGAGGAAGAAGTCAGAYTGGAGCAGATAAGCTAAGCTATAGCTGCTCTGCAGGTCTTGCCTAAGAGATATCTTTCTGCAACCCTGCAAAGGCAGCTCCTGAGCCAGCGCTGCTGAGCTCTGAAAAGAATGGCAGATCTTTCCAAAAGGGACAGAACTAGGGGTGAGGAGGTACTGCCCTCTTCCACKGAGGGAAAATAGTTTAATGCTCACATAACACAGAACACAGTGTAGTTAATTTTTATCGATTCAGGACCAAAAGAGGAGGTGTAAGTTGAGAATAGCTGTAAGTGGGTCAGCATATCTCAAGATTGGGCTCTGGGGCATTAAATATAAATCTAGTGACAAAACCAATGGAAAGATAACAATGAAAAAAAAAAGTTGTTTTTCTGATCTTTAGGTTTTGTAGGAAAAATCTTCAGGAAGATTTACAGTGTGATAATGTGACACTGTATAACTAAAGACAACAGCCCTCAATCTCCAGTTTTACACTATTTTAACTCCACTGAGTCCACTGCAGCCACTTCTCATTCATGCTRTTGTAACTTGCATAGGAATTAGACCTGGCATCCTAATGCAATTTTAATTAACCATTGAACACAAAACCTCAAGAACATTTTAAAAACTGCAGAATGTGGAAGCAAGTACATAGACCAACCAGTTGGGAATGCTTTAATGCTGAGACAAAGAGACATTGTGTCAAATGTGTTCTTGAAAGACTGAAACAGCCCGAAAGAACACAACACTGACACAGAAAATTACTAAACATTTATAAATAATACAGTATGCTCTAACCTATCACACTGCAAACAAAACAGATCAGCAAGCTATCAAGTAGCTGATGAGAGAAAAAGACATAAAGTCAGACAGTCTGAAGTCAGCCAACTGATGACAACTGGTGTAAGCAACAGGGCAGGTGAACTTGGATTTTAACAAGGGATATAACAAGGGTGGCTGCAATGGTGCTAGCCATGTTCTCATTCTTGACTGTTCTTATAAGTACACCACGCTTCAGCTCCCACAGCTACAGCCACTGCTGACACTCGTCAGCCATCAGCAAATTCTGTGAGAGAATGAAGATAAAGGAAACAGGATACAGAAACTGAAACAAAAATTTGGATGCCAGAGATTATATCCAACAGCAAAATGGAAGTGACATTGAAAGCAAGCTTCATAGATAAAAGACAAATGCAGTCAAGAAATCCTAAATACCACTAAAAGACTCTGTGAAAGGATATGTCTATTATGAAAAGCAATATAATTGGTTCTCTTGAAGTTTGAATGTCACTCAAAGAGTTTAGCAAGACAAAGAAGTCATAAATTACATCTAGGAGGACATTCTTTTCCCAAACCAGCGCTGAACAATAATGCTAGATAATAGGTAATAAAGCTAGAATTTAGAGCTTCTGTCAGATAGAAATTAAGGCAAACTAGCATTGCTTTATTTACAAGATTCTCCAGTGTCAAAATCATCACTGCCTGAACAAAATTGTTGATGAAATGCTGTAGTTAATTGCAAAGGAGGAAAGAAAAAGATCACAGATTCTAGCTGTATTAACTAAAATAAGATGTAAAATCCACATCCCTTCTCTTTTTCATGCTCCCAGGTGCCACACGAAAACTGGTAACTTCCTAACTTACCCTTATTTTAGCTTTGTTTTCTAGGGCAACAAAATGACAAGACTGTGTTATCTGATAAAAGCCCTTGACAGCTTTTAATTTCAACAAAATGTAACATAAAGGTGGAAGTCTCAATGATACTAATTTGGGGTATCTTGTGTATATTTCATGAAAATCAGCAACAAGGAAAGACTCAACAAGCTCAGGACAGTGATGATGGATCTACTCACAATAACTGATAGAAGTCTAAGAATTAGCAGACACCAGTGGGGAATGCTGGTCCWAGATTGGCCTCCTGGCTGTATCTAAGGTTGGATTCAAATGTCTATATCCTACCTTCTCAGAGCCCAGACCAACCAAACCTCATGGTCTGTGGATGAAGATACACAGAAACCTCTTTTTTCCCTCCCATAGAAACTGTGCCAGAGCAAAACAAAATAACCAAGATTTCTTGGCTCTGAGAGAAATCACAAATCAGAACATCAATCTCTAGGAGTTCATCATGGAGGATCACTCCTCAGAATTCCTACAGTTCTATGTCACCCTTTTTAATGCAATTATGGTTCAGTAAGAAACACCAAAGCAGCCACAGTAAAGAGCAGGGTCTGGAATACTACCCTCCAAGCAGATACTCATAACACTAGGATGGAAATTCATATTTTTTCTCATTCTCTTTGCAAAGCTTGCTTTGCTCTCCTCCTTTCCCTCGATCACAGAAAATCATGAATTGTTTTTTCTACTGATCGTTAGCATAAAAGAAAAGTACGACAGTAATCAGTATTGTATCCTAATATACTCTTTGTTCTGGTAGCTAAAATCATCTCTTGGAAGACAAGAGATGGCAACTGGAGACTTTGGGGCAAGAGGGCACAAGAATAATCCATCAAAGGTAGATCCCTCCTGCTTCTCCTACAGCCATTTTTAAAAATAGTGTGGCAACTGCAATCTGTTAGCAGCAATTCCTTAYGTTCAGAGAAAATCTCCTGAATGAAGCCCATCCAGTTTTACATGTGAATTACGATCCAGGCTGATGGGTCTTGTTGAGACCACAGCAATCCAGGAAGGAAAATCTCAAGACCCTGGGGAGGGGTATGAGGGGGAACACTATGATAATACATATAAACTGAAAAGTTGAAGTGTGCTTAGGGTTGTGTGTTAAAAAACACAGYGTTTAGGGCAGCAATTTTTAGATTTAGGTACATACCTTTCAAATTCCATTTTTAGGCACATCATCTAGATCTGGTCGACAGTCAAAAGAAGCAAGTTTCCTGTCACTGAAGTGTTATAATACTCTCCRACTGAGTAACCACTCAAGCATCCATAAATCCATAAATACCAAACAGATTTTGACTGACATAGAAATGTTGACATTTTAGGGGTTGATATTTGGTTGAGGAATCCCATTCCTGATGGCAGACTCTGAAGCCTGGAGAAAGTAYGTGTGGACACAGAAGATTATGTTGATGGGGATAAGTGGGTTTTGGATGCTTAAACCTCTGCACCRATGCCCACCAACCACAGGAAGACGAAAAAGGGGAAAGAATTTGCCACATATAGTTTGAATGCTCTTTTCTAACATCCTCACTTTCCTCAGTCATACAGCACATACTTTGATCACCCTTGCATGCAGCAGGTCCATCCATCTTATATGCACACTACTTTCAAGACTAATCCCAAGCAATTTCCTAYAGACAGTTATAAAACTCAAACAAGATGACTCCACAAAAATCCTCAAAGCAATTTCAGTAGTAAAACACTGTTATTTTTTTTCCTGACAGTCTGTATTAGGAATTAAACTCATTCATTGTAGCTCTTACTGTACAGCTTAACCTTTTGGATGGCATACTCACTGACAGGGCTGCATAAGGTCTATTTTTGAGGAGTCATATGCTTCTATGTCATAAAATTGCCATTTCAGTGCCTCTAGCTATAGACTCAGGATGACTTCTAGGGCAAGCTGTCTAGTTTGTGCTCAGTGCTTCACAACACAGTGGTCAGGGAAAAGTGGTGTGAGCAAGGTTCAATAGCCAGCTCTGGCTCATTGTTTTGCATGGTGAGAGCAGTTTGTTCTCACATGGAAACACTGAGATTACACTCATATTTTAAGACATTCAGTGGCATTTACTTAAAGAAATTGTCTACTTCAAATCCAGTCTTYGAAAGGAAGAATGAAATTAAAGGTAGTGTGTAGCTACTCTATAAACCCTTCCATCAGCATATCTCAAAGCAATTAAAAAATAAGTTTCAACAAAACACCCACTTAAGACTACAAAACATGCTCATTTTCCAGTCATGTCTTGCTATTTAAACACACACATGCTCCTATGCAGATACAGATTTTCAAATTCTTTACTGATGTAGAATTTCATAGCTTGGATTGTATGAGGGCTCCCTCACTCCTCATGGTAACAGAAGGGCTCTCCCTGCAGCGGGACCACAGTGGGGTCAGATACATGGGAGAGGCAAAGCATGACGCTGCAGGAAGGAGGCTTAGCCCCATGTGCTTAAGGCTGCCAGGAGRTGGACAGCCACGCCATGCATAAGGGTCAGGATGCCAGGGAGGTCGCATGGGGGCTTGTCACCTGACCAACCTGCGATGAAAAACCAGAGGAGGGGGCAGCCGTTAAGTCTCACACAAAAAGAACAGGRCTCTCAGTCACCACACAAACCAGGCCTTCCAAGGAAAAGGCCACATAGACAAGGAAACGACATGGAACCAACGGGCTATTCATACCTAACTCTCTTGTTCACACTGCTTATATGGCTGTGTTCTTCCTTACTTTTCCCTTTCAAAATTGAAAGGTCTGGAGACCAGAAGCTGACACATCTGCTGAGAGGAAGGTAACAGAGGTCTGAGCATGGGTAGGCACTCTGTACACTGTTAAATAAGATTATATGATCATAATGAAACAGGGCTTAAAGCACAAGAGATGTTAAATTCCAAACTTCACAATTAAAAGAACAATACTTGAAAAACAAAGCTTGAAAATACTTGAAAAGAAAGCCTATCTCTTGCTCAAGGAGCAGTAAAGGTACCTGGCACTGAAATACTATTCATAATAGATTCCATTTCAGCAGTACATGTTACTTCAAAGTAAATATGGAACTAGCTGATCATAATTCAAGATTTGGATAGATGCAGGAACCAAGACAATTTTATGTGGTCAAGGGATAGGGAAACCATTTTGAATTAAGTGAGGGAAGACTGGATTAAACCATTTATAATTTCAGTGAAACAACTCCTGAAGTTATTAATACATCGCTGATCTGAAATTGGATTTGCACAGCTTGGCTATTGAAACTTGTGTCTTGAAATCTCCCTTGTAACTGCCAGAAGGATTGCATACTTAGTCCTTATTTGGCTAGTACTTAGCAGAACTGTTAGAAGTCAAGTCAATGATAATTTTCCTAAATAAAGAACTGATTAAAATTCAGAGTAAGAATTTTCCTCTTAGAGAAAAAGTCAGACAAACCATGAGGTTCGACTGGTAGAAATTCCTTCTTTGGAAAGTTGCTGGCAACATCTGCCCACATATCCCAAGTAAATCACTCAGAGTTATCATGTCATGTTCAAAACCTCTCAAAGGCTCAGAGTCAGAGAGTCAGTGCCTCCTCAGTCCTTGTGGGGCCCCATTAACCCCTTCCACATCTGCTCCTGCAACTTTTGGTGCAGCTCAGCACAATTCTGAAACTTGAATGAGATTCTGCTGGAAATTTCCCACTGCTCGAAGCTCATGTAGCTTCTCAGTAGGCAGAAAGGAAGAGCAGAGCAGAGACTAAACTTGTAATTCTGTATTGCTAATGTGTGATTTTCAGAAGGCCTCGGAAGCGTTTATGTTGGAGCAAATACATAGATCAAGAAGGCAGGCTCTAAATCCTGAATGAGGACAGTGGAATTAGTTGTTCTATTGCTGTAAAACAATTTAGAGATTTTAAAACTACTTTTCTGCCTGAAAAATCATGCACAATATATTCATAAATTATTTTTTGAACTGTAGAATGCTGGAAAAAAACAGATGGAACAATTTAGATTAAAAAAACACAATCAAACTCAGTTTAAAACACTGACCAACTTGTAATGTAAAATATTAAACTACAGACTGCTTTTGTGCATACCTAGAAGAAGCCAACRTCTTTAAGAACAGGATAAAAACCTAAACACAGCAGCCACCAAAAGTGGGGCTTCTCAGCACTTACAGGTTAGTCCCTAACCATGGTTAGATGTATTGCATCATAAAATGTCAACATCAAAACAATATAGAAAAAATAATTACAGACACTGTTAGTGTTGTAAGCTGATAAGGACCAGATGGTCTTTTGTATTTATGGTTTGCCTTGTGCATACAAATGCTTTTGGGATCTAATTAGCCTTCTACAAAACTCAAACTGGGTAATTACTATCATTATCCCCTTTTCAAATAAATCTGAAGCCTAAACTGCAATTAAGTTTTTTATCTTACAATTCATAYCCATGCATTTTAAGAATTGTTCTTTGCTATCTTTTCACAAATCTTCTTCTAGTGATTGACATAAATAAAATGCAAGAACCTAAAGTAAAAAAGCATGATTTTGTACAAAGAGTTTTTGGTTAGCTGGCTTAAAGCATTCGTTAAAAGTGTAGCATTCATAGTGAACAGGTTGCTGATTTACTAGGCATTTGAGTCTGCCGTGTTCATGGTTGTTGAATGTACCATATTCCTGTTGTCAGGGATCACTAAAAACAAAGAATGAGGCAGAACTGGCAGAGCAGCTGAAAAATATGTATACAGAGATATATAACTTCTCTTGTACCTACAACAATCATCATCTATATGACACAAAATGGCAGTCATTCTAATTAACTTCTGACTTTCCCCTCGTAGGCAACACATAAGTTGATGATGGGCTATGAAAGGGYAGTGGTGCAAATAATAAGCAAGAATGTCATTTTTATAGGTTTCTCACCCTCAGGACAGCTAATCACATGACAAAAGTAGCATGCTACAGAAAAGCACGACAGTGTAATAATGCACACCAGTGAATTTGTTTAATAGCGAATTAATCCAAAAATAGGTAGCAGATGAGATTACAATGTTATAAGTTAATCATCTTCTACCCCCATCTCAGACAAATGATTATAGGTTAAAGAACTAGAGTCTCACTTCCTACTGCAAGAAGGAAAGCACTGAGTTAAAAGCAGCAGAAATAACAGTTCTGACCACTAAGGGTGCACATACTGTCTGACCAAAGCTTTGTTGAAATTTTTTTTTYCCGGTTGAAATATTTTCAGTTTATTCTACTACTTCTGTGAAGATCATTAACAAATCTGAGAATCAAAATCAGTACTAAAATCAGAACTAAAGCTCTTATGTGTCATCCTGGGTGGTCCCTCTTATAAATAAAATACCAGCGATTTCTCTAGAAAACTACAAACATTGCTTTCTTTCTCTCACTGAGTGGAAACATATTTAAACTTGATTTTTCTGTGACAGTGGTATAAATAGTTTTAAAAATTCCTGATTGCATATCACACTTTGGATCATAGGGCCATAGGATAATTTAGCTTGGAAGGGATCTTGGGAAGTCAGCTAGTCCAGCTTGCTGCATTCTTCAGGGGTTTGCTCAGGTTCTTGAAGTTAAATATGTGGTTATGTACAAATAAGGTATATAATTGCATTTTTTTATTAAACTTTCATTTTAGCAACACAAAACATTGAAGTATTGAATTTAGAAGAGCACAGGCTCTTACGCCAAAATGGAGACTCCAATGGATTCACAATATGCCTGCTAGGTTGCCACCTAGACACCTAAATTCCCATCAGAGCCTGCATTCYTGAACGCACATCTGTCATATTATGAAGAAACAGTTTCACGCCTGGCTGAATCTTGATGCGACTGTAAAATTAGACAGTCATTTGTCTACCTCATTCATCTGAGGTACTGTTGGGTAGGGGTGCTAATAGCTTGCCTAAACACACAAGAAAAGGCAATAGTGACCACCTTGCCTSTCCTTCTTCCTTATCTAGAGATTAATTCCTTCCACTAAGATATGTGAAATCGAAATTCACATTCTCTCCTACTGCCTGATAGGGAACACAAATTTGAATCCAAGCCTGAAGGAGTAACCTGGCAGTAGTTTTCTGAGGCATACCCTTCTAGTGTATATCTGCTTCATTAGACAAAATATAATTATATATTCATGGGAATAGGGGCAGAAAAATAGATTTCTCTTTTCCCAGCTGAGTGCCTGTATCACCTGGCTACTGAGTCACTGTCACTCTTTGTGGCCTAATTCTGTAATGATTTCCATGACAACAGAGCTGTTCGCTATTTGAATATTATGAAGTCTGAGATTTTTTTTACAGATAATAATGCATAGAAATATCTAAAAGCAAAAGAAAATGGTAAAAACAGCCACTACCCAGGACACAATCATCATCTGACTTCAGCATGCAATTTCTCTGTGTTTGTAGGCTAGCAACAGAAACTGCTTATGTGCGTCAAAAGATCTTTTCTGCTATAGTGAGATAAATGCATGCTTAGCTGCCGATTTCCTTATCTTCATTTAAGGAGTGCAGCATGTCAAAATGCAGCCTTGCAAGGCTCCTTAGATATCTGTCCATTGTATTTTGTGAGGGATTTTTTTCACTTGAATTCTTGATGTTTGTGGCGTGCAAGGGAATCTCATTTTACATGAAAAAAGATTCTTATAATTAGAAATTTATAGCTAAAAAAGAGGCTTATTTCTCAGCAATTGGAGCTCTTCATGATGTTTGCATAAATGCATAAATGCATTCTACTGGGCTGGAGGGAACATGTATCAGTCACTCAGCTCCAGAGACCTTTGTTTTCTCCAGTATTTCTCACAAAGAGCTCATCAGTCCTGTCTCTCTGTGTGTCTCTCCTATCAAGGGCTCAGCACTTCTTCCTCCTCTCCCAGGGCAGATCCCAAATGCTAAGCCATTCCAAGAAAAGAGAGAGGGAAAACAGGATGCAGAACATATATAGGGATGACACACCTTAAAAGATTCTCATAAATAAGTTCTCTATCTCTACCATATGCTTATACAGATACTCATGCCACTGCTGGTGACTCCAGAACAGATGCAGCTCATTGGGAGGTGGGCCCTGAAAGTGTGAACAATCAGTAGATGCTCTGGAAAGCTGAGCTCTTGAAGCCACTGCTACAGCATCACATTAAAGGCATATGAACTTCAAGGCATTGCTTTGCAAATACCAGGAGAAGAAGATGTTTCATGAGCTATAGTTAAATAAATAGACCATTGCAACTGGATCCTGGTAAGAGTCATCGCTGCACATCTCAATGTGTATTGAGAGATAGTTAAGAGATTTGGGGGCTAATACCATTGTGACATTCAGATCTCTATTATTTGATAGATCAGTATCTATACTCATTTCTGGGAAGACTCAGTTCAGTGWAGGTGAAAAAAAGAATGGCATCTTTTTACATCAAACAAACACGGCARACCCTCAAAAGTGTAATTTACAGAGATTAAGCAAAGAGAGAAGAAGCGATTGCATATTATTTGTCCAAATAGGAATCACTATCCAAGCCATGCGGAGGGGCTTCAAGTAATACTTGTGTCACTTAAGATGGGCTTCATCTGATTAAATGTAAATATCTATATTTGTGGTTCTCTTTCTAGTCAATATAGATGAAAAACAAAAACAAAAATCTTTTAGGGTGAACATAATTTCTCCCTCRGTAATGTATCTTTGTAAAATAGCTCAGATTGCGCTTTGGAATGGTTTATTTCTTTCCACTGAGTAAAAAGGAATCATAGAATCACAGAATAACTCAGGGTGGAATGGATCTCTAGTTCAATGTCCTGCTCAAATCATGGCCAACTAGATCAGGTTGCTCAGGGACTTGCTAAGTTTTCAGTATCTCCAAGGATGGAGRCGCCACCACCTTYCTGGGCACCTGTTACAGTGCTGGAACATCCTCATAGYGAAAAAGTTTTTCCTAATATCTAGCTGGAATYTTCTGTATTGCAAGCTGTAATTTTGGTGTAACAAGCTTCAGCTTAGATATGTAGACCACAGGCGTTTGAAAGTAGATGAAGTAAATACCATCCCAACTGTACTTCCAGAAGTAGTGCAAATAATACTCTTCCCTGACTGCCATGAATCTCCAGCAGCAGATGTCTAACACTTAGAGCTTCTAAAGTCTTATAGGATAACGGAGTTAGTCATCTGACATCACAAATCAACACAGGATTGGAGGCTTTTTTTAACTGTATTTCCCCAGCTTCTCCAGTCTCTTTTGTATGTTTTCAAGTGCTATACCACAGTCTCAAACTTTTTTTTGGCTGTGGGAATCACTGAAAAGAAAGATAGATGGTAAGAAAAAAAAAAGAATTATCTTACCCTTGTAAAAGGTTCTTCTGTATAGAAAGGGCTTAGAGTAGCAGACTTCTACCATACAATTCTTGTTTATTTTTRTCCATCYATGGGAGGATGGAACTAACTTATTGRGTGCAGACTGCTGCAAATATATCCATGAGCCCATGTGTAAGCCTCTTTAACTCCTCCGCAAGAGTCTGTAAAGTTGGACTTCTTCATATGCTCTTGCATGCCTCCAAGTATATCCATCTGTGATGCTGATGGACTGAYGACTAGTCATCAAAGGAGGAAGATGAGTCAGACAGCTTGGAGATCAAATCAGAAAACCCCTCTACTCTATAGAGATGGAACATAAAGTCTGAACAAAGGATGGCCCAGGATGTAARAGCAGTACACCCTTGATGGTATGATCAGCCTACAGAGTCAGCTCCTAAATGGAAGGCTGATAGTTAAAACAGCTGTTTCAAGAAGGCAGCAGATGTCTCCTGAAACACACAGACAAAAAGTTTGGAGGAGGCAGTTGGCAGCACGCAACTCAGAGGAGTCCAATGGCTTCTGTAGGAGGTGCTCAGATCTGCAGTCATTATCTGCACCAAAGGGAGAGCCAGGAAGGCCCATCTCTGGATGCAGTGCCAATGGAGCAGAAACCAGAAACAGATTCTGACCGGAGTTGGAAAGATGCAGAATTCAAGGTTAATACTTCTGGACCAACAGGAAACAGTAGGGATGCAGTTGTAGCTGCATCACTCAAGAGCCTAGTGTTGTGAAAAGAAGTGCTACTTCATTCTAAGGTGAAGTGATATATYAATAATGATGATGAAGCCTGAGAAGAAGACAACTAGTATAGATCASTTAAGTTCACAGTGCCAGGCTGCWAAGCTATGCTGGTATCTTGACTTGYASTCACTRACTGAGGACAAACTGACAGATGCTTTGCAYTTCATTGGTGCTGAAGGGAAGATCTCTGGACAGTTGTACCAACACTAGCACAGCCCCAGTAGACTGAACTTCACATGGAGCTAYGAATGTTGAAAATMATGAAGAGTCTCTCAGAGAACCTTACAGTCAGTTTGTCACAAAGCTTCAATCCAGGTGTGCTCAAAAGAGCAGTGTGAGTGAAGTGACTGAAGGAGAGCTAGATTCAGTTAAAAGGAGATAGAGGCATCCTTATTTGCAGAAGTCACTTGATGTTCAGTGGAAGAACATCATGTCTGARTCTAGGCTGATCTAAGCAGACCAATTTTGAGCAGAAGGTTGGACTAGATGATCTCTAGAGGTTTCTTCTCATCTAATTTTCTCTATGATTCTGTTAATGAAAACAAATTATTAAAAAAGGAGAGAGGAAAAGAATACAGAGTTACTCCCTCTAAAAGACATCAAAATCATGAAAAAAAAGAAAAAAATGAAAAATAAGAAGATGTGTTTTCAGAACATTCACAGGGCAAATGTAGGCTGTACATGTTCTGTCCTGAACAACAGCAGCTGAGCAAAATAGAAAATATGTAATGTCATCAATGCCACCTTTGCATGGCATACTTAAAGCATCTAGATGCATGCATGACATATGGATACTGCTAAGCAAAAYGTCTTGGCCTTTGTGTGCTGAAGGTGCATGGAAGTCTGCAGTGTGATCTGCGTACAGACAAGCACTCTATGGATAACTGTATTTTATTCCCCAGCATAAAACTCAATTGTCCCAATAATGGCATGGCTTGCAGCCAACAGTACTGTTGTGTTTTGCTCAGAACGGTAATTGAGTTGACAGTCCATTTTTTCACTTGGGGCTGAAATATCAAATTTGATCAGATATTAGTACTGATGCCGCTGCATTTTGCCAGCTTGCCAGTTCTTATTTTTTTGGATGACAGGCAGGTTTGTGATCACAGCACCATGACTGAGGACCACAGCTGTGGCAAGGAGATTGCCTTGGTCATGGGTTCAGAAACTTTTCCTGTAGAATATAATATAGTACAGGAGTGAAAAAAAATGGATCAAAAAGACAGGAGTCAGACCCATGAGTGACAGGTGGTTCTGTTTCAAAAGCCAGGCTACTGTAGCTTCACAGAGTGAGTCTTTYCATTTTCAGTGAAAAGGCAGTGGTCAATAATGTCTTTGCTGTAATTTCCCAATCAAACTTCTGCCTCCTCTGATTTTTTGTTAAATTAGTACTTGGAACAAGAGGGAAATACAACATTGACAAGGGACATTATAAGACCGGTGTCTCTTCTGTAGTTTTGTTAAACTTGAGGATGGTGATTACATTTGATCCTTTCCTGTCACTGGGTCTCAGATTTTATTTGGGCTTTTATTCAGGGAAACACTCAGTTTATTGAGTCTCCTGGTTCAAGTATATGCTTAACTTCAGGACTACGCTTAAATACCTTCTCAAACTGCTTTGTGATATGCACCTTAATGCAGGCTGGGATAGCTACTTAGCAGTGTAGCAGCTCACCCAAGAAAGTTCTTACTACCCAGATGACTCATTACTCCTCTCTTTTGTAATCTCTGCTGGACACCAAAAGGCTCCTAATGAAGTTTAAGGAGTGACACTTGACCTTATAATACCAAGTATAGTTGCTATTGCTTGAGAAGCTGTCTCTCTTCTCCCATATAAWAGTCATGCAATCATGCTCTCCTGATGCAATGGTGATGAACTAAGTTGCTCAACATGAAAGCTTCATAACTTAAAGGGAAGAGGGCAGGCCAGGAGTTCCTAAATATGTACTACTTGATGCTCAACTGTGAAATGCAGCTTTCCCCCATCAGAAACTACACTTGCTGACACACTGCAAACCTTAGAGAGTCCCTGTTTCCAAAGAATTGAGAGCTACAGGAATATATTATGTGTGCCTGTCATTTTTCTTAGGTAATGTCTTTTCTGTCTTTACCACTTTTAACTTTCATATGACAGAAAGACAGAATTCTCTACTGTACCRAGTTCCTACAAGTATTATGAAAACAGGCAGCCACCCGAAGTCCGGAGGCCCACATCAATGCCCCATGTGCTCAACTGTAGTAYAACTTCAGCTAACTTCTTACTTATGAGAGAATCCATGTGAAAAAAGGAATTATGAATGGAACAGTCACAGGAAACATGCAACTCATTAGATACTAGTAAAACCAAGCATGAAGAGGAAGCAGAACTTTCTACATTGCAATGTTGAAGGAATAACTATTATGGAATAGGAGTGAGAAAGGAAGATGGAAGAGGTGGGAAACTTATTTTGAGTTAGAAAAATATAAGAACGACCCTATTCATTCGAGAATCAATTTTTTTTTCTTAGAGAGGTAAGATGAATATGATCACATTTTCCATGCATTTGTGGCATCACCAACACTGTAATTTTTTTTTTTTTTTATCTTTTTGGCCAGTATTAACAAAGCACGACACAGGGACAGAAGTGAAAGGAGAGACAGGGTCCAAGCATTCATTTCAGTTCATTATAAGTCCCATCAGTTAATCTCTCCAGTTGTATGCAGCAATCTACATTTAAGTGCCAGAATACTGTGAGAACAGAGCAGTAAAGGGAAAGAGAAGGATTTTATAGATGTATAGAGAGAAAGAGAAAATTCTGTTTACTGCTTCAAGTTAAAAGCATCTTTGKTTGCTTTTAAGCATAGTTTTGATTGATATTTTTGTAAGACAGAGAATGTATAGCAGACACAGCTGAGGAAAAAGATTATTCTTAATAACTAAAACTAATTATTGTCACTTTTAAGCAGCATACTTTTATTTCAATTTGCTTTCGGGTGTTGACACTGAGGTTCACATGTACTAGTTTTGAAGCAATAGTAAGGAACACCAGTATGCTGTTGTAGGTTGGTCCCACAGCCAGTGGGACCAAAAATGTCTAGTGTAAAACCATAAATCATGCTTTTCAGCCCAGTAAAAGAACAGGCTAATTGTACTCAACTGACTAATCAAYGAGGAGAACAACCTCCCTCAGTTGTGGATCCTCCTTGTACCTACACCTTTTTGAGGAAACCTCTCCCAGGAAGCAAGTCCTCAGACTTCCAGGCTGATTTGTCTTTTTGGACTAGAAATGTATTTAAACCTGTCAGTTGGGAACAGGCCCCTGGGCTAACTCTCAGCACATACTCTTAATTCTGGTATAGAGCTGAGACAGCCACTCTTCCAGATACTTGAAGATTCGCTATCTCTTGACACAATGCCTTTCTTTTTCAAAATGCAGGAGGGCAGTAAGGCGCAGTGCGCAATAATCCCCTGAACCCCAAAACATTTACACTCATTGCCTAGCAAAGTGATCAAATGTGAATTTGAACTGAATTTAAACTGGTAAAATGAGCACAAAATCCTATTCACTTCTTCTATCAACGCTAGATGTTAATTATTTTTCTATTAGCAATACTGCCTTCACAAGGAATTRTATTAATATATAGCCTACTGGCTACTATAATTCATAAGGAAAAATTGGGCCTGCATTTCAAATATGCTACATCCGTAAACATCAGCCTCAAGAGATCTCTTTGGAGAGAGATGATGACACAATTACTAACCATAATCTTGCTGCATTTGCTATGCTGATTTGCTTCAGAGAAACGACTGAGACACAAATTCAGTGGAATTTACATGGGAGTTTGAACTAGAGAGAACACAAAGACTCCAAGCAGTGCATCAAATAGGGAGTACTCTGCTACTCCAGAACCGTTGGTGTCGGTTTCTGAGTTGTTCAGAGCACAGCTGCTTCTTGACAAATGAGAAACGACATGTTTAGTGTAAGTTCAAAGGGAACAGAGTACGGATATAAGAGCCAATGTACTGTGTAAGCTCTTATACTAATACCAAAGCTTTGGTTCAGCAGTATTCCTTACAAGCAACATAACACAGTTTGTCATTTTTGCCCTAACAAATTTTTCTTTTATGCCTCAACGTGGGATACTTGATGCTATGTGGTTCAGTCCATTTCTCTTGTTTTATTCACATGTCTATCTACACTTACCTGTTTACTCTGGTTGCTCCTGGAATTCAACATCAGAGCTAAGATCATAGCTTTGGAAGGTGTAAATCGGCATGGCTTCAGTGAAATCTCTAGGCATCTCAATTTATAATAGAGTAGATCAGAGCAAGGTTCTGATCAGAAAGGMAGCAACTCTAATCCTCCTCTTCATTCATCCCTGCTATTGCAAGYTAGAGAGTATTTGTTACCATTTGTTACCACTGGTCTAAGAGCAGTTTTACTCCTCTTCTCCAATTAGACTTTTCTTTTTGTTATGTTTTATGACCATTCACACCCTATCAGCCACTGCTTGTGTTCTGGTATTGGACTTGGAATCTGAACTGCAGGACAGAGGGTTGTATGTGCTGTTCCCCTCTCCTCAGATCATCCCTTTCGTTCCTTAGCTGCACCCAAGGAAACATRGGGAGTCACTTGGGTGGAAGCTAAATGACAAAAAAGGATGGGGGCTATACATACTTCTCCAAATGTCTTCCACTAAAAATGCCTGGCAATATTAAGTTAAGCCCAGAACAGTAAAGTAACACTGACTGTGTGCTTCAAGCATGAAAGGCTAAAAAAGATTTTCAGCAGGGAAGTGTCTAATATAGAAAAAGAGGCTGCCAAGGAATTCAAGTTCCTAATYGTCCTATTACTTCATGACAGGGACATCTCAAACGAATGCCTATATTTGATTAAATTACATTGTAATCGTGTGCAACAACTTTAAGGTGATTGATCTTCATATCTGTAAGTTCTCTGAACATGAATGTACATGACAATAGGTAGCCTACCACCGAGAACATGTTGGCTGGACTCCAGCCTCAGGAGCTYTGAATCTATTAAAATACCACAGAATATATCTTATCATATCCACGGAAAAGGGCCATCATACTTATTATCACCCTTTCTTTTTCATTGCCAGGCTCTTTTGGAGCCAGTGAAGGACATTTCTTGGAGCATTTGTATTTCACCGATTTTACGATGCCTTCACTTTCATCAAGATGTACACAACGCTCACTGAAGTCTGTTGCAGGCTTCYTTATACCCTGAGGGGAGAGAGAGGTGTGAGCTGTTCAAATCTAAATCCTGGCATAAGTACCCTGCAGCCTAAGAAACTGAGCCCCTACTGCCAGTGGCAGTCTAAGTGAAAGTTACTGCACACCCAAGGCCTCTGGCTGTGATAGCTTTGAGTGGGAATGAAAAACTTCATGTATCTTATGCCAAAAAAAATCCCTGGTTTCATTTAGCACAGAGAGAACCACCACCTAACCTGGAACCAGAGCTCAGTGGCTGAGACTCTTCCCAGGAAGGCAGAATACCTGGTTAGAAACATTCACAGAAGAGCMCTGAGCCCATTTTATCTTTGAGAGGATTTCTTTAAGAAACAGGAAATCATGCTCCAGAAGGGCAGTATTTTCATCTATTAGCTCTGTTTYGTTCCAGATCAGTTTTCTGATATATGGATGGAAATTCCTGCAGTTCTGAGAAATGCAGGACTCACTCAATATACGCAATATAGACTGTTGTCCTGTGGCCCAGCCTAACTGGTGCTATCAGGTACTAGTCCTGTGCCTCAAATTTTATAATAATAATTAGCTGTATGAGATCCCAGGCCWCATCCGGCCTTGTCTGGTCTTGAACCTGTTTTGGCCTGACTTTAGCTGTATCTACAAAAACTAATTAAGAAAATTTTGCTGTGCTTTCAGCTTGCTCTACAATCAGGTAAATACTGTCAAGCTTAGTGCAGCTGCAAAGTAAAATTACCCCATGGTCACATCTGTTGTCTACCATGTGATTTTGAACTTGTTTTAGTTCCATCATTACCTAATYTATTTTAGCTTCAGTTTTGCTTAGCTTTGTGTAGCTGTGAACTTTCCCCCTCCTCCCAAAAGAAACCACATCACATACAGAGAAGGATTAGCAAAACTAAGTAATTATGGCATAGCTAACCCTGTGCAACAACAGAGGAAAATGCAATCTTTTAACAAGCACAGTGTTGAAACATAAAAAAAAAAAAAAAAAAATCTCGAGTGAACTCAAAACTCTGGAGGGGGAAACCCTTACCATGAACATCATACTCCTCCCACCAACAAACGTGGTGGTGGCATCCCACCCTAATAGTGCATTAGAGGGAGAGAATGTAACATCACAGAACAGGATAAATACTTGTRCACATGGTTTTTACTACATTACTAATGATCCTTAAAACAAAAAAAWGGTGATTTGGATTATTGTTGTAACTGGTCTAATAATCAGCATGTGTTCCATTTTGATTAGACTGTCAAAACATTATTAGACTCAAAATAAATGCTGATTCTTGTATTCTCGTAAAAGATATGTTCTTTTGGTTACACAAGTTGAATGCAAAAATTATGCGTGTGTATATACACACACACACACACACACACACACACATATATACACACACAAACACATACAGTGATTTATAGAAGAATTTTATTTGCACAGCAGTGCAACTGTGCAAATTATCACAGGCTTGAGTCATGAATTTAAGTAAATCAGACCATGTCAAATGCTGCAAGATCTGTACACTGCTACGAACAGCAGTAGATAAAGTATATAAAATATCTGTGAAAATGATCATCTGAATTCCAGAGTTAATATACTTTTCTGAATGCACTATCAGGAATTAAACTCTTTCCATTACTTAAAAATATTTAGCTATAATTTGTGCTGCCAAGACCACTACTGTTTCTTAGAAGAGATGATACAAGACAAATCAGAAGGCTTTTACAGCAAAAAGGGCCATAATAAATCAGTTCAGTGTTAATCTGAGTAACGACAAAGCTCTGAATTTAATCCTTACCCCACCCAAAATACGGCAACCGAGACAGCCACTTTTTTTTTTTTTTTTTTTTTTTTACTTGTAAGAGTGACTATAATAGAGATGCTGGTTAAATGAAAATTTTATATAAATGAAAATTTTATAAAGATTATCAGTGTTGACCCTTTCAATGCTTTCACTGTTAGGGTCACATCAATTTAATTCTCACTGTAATTCTCATCACCAAATAAAAAAGATCATCCTTTATAACCATTCAAAAGAGGCCTGAGGGTTGCTGACAAAGAACAATTGAGGGGAAAAGTTCCCAATTAATAGACTATTTTCCTTTCCCTCCTGAAAACAATAAGGTTATAAAATCTCTTTGGAAACTAGATGATGATGAATGGAAGTCTTTGCGATAATGGGACAAATTTCGTTTGGGAAGAGGTCAAAGAGTGCGTTCTCATTTCATTATTAGACCAAACAGCAGAGGACTGGTGGTCAACCCCTAGTTCTTGCCACAATCATCTCCGTMAGCTAAAACCAAGTCATCATTTCCCCTGTTGTTTCACATTGTTCAGAGGGCAACTTAAGAACTGTACTAGTTTGTATAGATTTGTTCTATTTGTTCTTAGCCAGTCTTTGCCTCAGCAAGTCATTACTAAAACTAGGATAGAGATACTCTGATGAAAGAGCTATTCAGATTGTAAAGTGTGTCCACTTTACCAATGCTTCAATCACCAATTAGTACACACTGCTGCTATTAACTTACTACAGCTTCATCCAGAGTGAACAAAAAACATCAGCTCAATACTGCTTTAGAAAAAGTAGCAGGAATGAGCGGCACAGCACTGGCTGAGTTAAACAGTAGCTCTGCTTTTACAAAGACAACCATGTCACAGGTTAGAGAGAAACCAGCAGGCATTCCTGTTTCAGGGATTGGACAAATTGCTTCAAAATGTTTCAAGATCAAAAATCTTTTAAAATACATTTCAGCTAAGCTCAGGATGGAAAATATCTTTTCTGCTGGATGTGGACAATTATGGAGGAATGCCAAAGTCACGCTATAAACAGACATAACGGTGAGCTGAAATTCTAAATCACTGCAGATCATTTAACAGTATACAGCATACCTTCTGTCTTTGTGCATTAGCTGACTGCTATTTTATATATTCCTTGGTCAGTATTTCACTTACGTTTTCAAGTGTATACCTGACTTCCTGCTTCTAGCTCCATATCATCTTTTTTTTATCATTTTTCCCAAGGTAGAGGAATCATTCCTCCACTGCATAATTAAAAAAAATTACCTCCCCATTGAAATCTAATGCCCAGTGTAGCTGCCAAACAATGTAAAATCAGTATCTATATCTTCACATATAGTGCCCTAATCAACTCATAACTCCACCATCTTGACTTTAACTCAAGATGAGTAACAGGTTTCTGGACAAGTTGCAAGAAACTGTAGAAATATGTACCTTGTGCAAGAAATACAAACCCTGTGTACTGCAGAAGTTTCTTCACACCTTCCCACCAATTAATGGCCAGCTCTGAAGTATAAAGGTTTATAATTCCCGCTTTTTCTCTTTATCCTTCCTAGTACAACCATGGATATTCTCGTTAGTTGGTTTCCTATTAAGTTCCATACCTTGAGGCAATAAGTAATTCAGGTTCATTATCTGGCATTACTTTTAATTCTGATTGTTCAGTGCTTGAAAAAAAAAGGAACAGTAACAACTTCTAAAAGGCTTAATGACATGAGATTCTCTGAGGGTGCTTCTAATGGGAAATAAAGACACCTTTTTTCCATGGAATAAAGGACCAGTGGTAGAATAAAGCTTACCATGAGTAATGAATGTTCCTTATAAGCTCTATGCATTCTTTTAYATTCCTAAGATTTTCACTAAACACTTGTTATGTGGATACAACTTCTCATCCTTCTCTTTGCTGAAAGCGTTTCAAAATCATTTAAAAATGTAACAGCTTTATTTTCTTGTTCTCTTCTATTTTTTTTGCAAGCAAAGCAGCAATTGATGTCCATATAACAGATCCAACAGATTTGCATTAAAAATATGTGACTTGAGAACAAAAATAAAGAGCCCTGTGACAAGCTCACTCTCTAAACTGATGAATATACTSTATTCATCATCTAAATATAATGAAATATTTAATACTACAGGCTATTTGCAGTTCGCTTTTAAAAAGCCACTGACAACTCTGAGAAAACTGTGAAAAACACACTGAAGAATTCTGCTGACAAACCATGTTTTCAAAAGGAAGAGWCCTTCTTCTATTTTCATTATCAACAGCTTTGGCATTAACAAACTGCTTAYTATGACTTAGACTACTTTCTCATGTTTAGTCCACACCTGCATTCATAAGCCATGTGCTTGTAACTTTGAAATCTCAAGAACAATACTAGGAACAAAGAACCAAAGATTTCTGAGCAGAAGTAGTATAACGATTGGTGCAGACGACACTTAAAAGAGTAATTTTCAGAAGCCTGTGCCAGCAAGAWTAACCTTATCTTGTATATAATCAACCACAAAGGTTCCTCACAGTGTTATAGCTCCTCATTAACATACAAATGTGATACCAGAGGAAGGAAACTGGAAATGATACTGGTAAAATGGAAGGACTCGGAATGCAAAGGAAGAGGAAAGTTCTCCTTTAGACAACATCCAAACTAAGCATAGAAATAAAGCCAACATATGCTTCAGAAAAGTGAGGTAGAAAGGGAGCTGGAAAGAGCTGCAGCACTGAAAAAATAAAGATTACATCCAAGCATGGGTCCACAGAGGTGGTTGGTTGGAGTCCTCTAACCAAATGTAGGCATTTGCAGTGCAGGTCTCTACATCTTTGTTAGTTCCCCAGAATAAGTTTGTAATCAACGAGGAATGTTATTCATTAGTACACAGATGCCTGAATTGTGTYCTCTTTGTTTTCACCGAGTATTAAGGGAAAATGGGGAACTAGCTCAAAGGTAAACCAACCCATACTGTTACTTTTAAGAATTAGGTACAGGAATTCTACATAAGAAGTCCTAAACAAATAGCTCAACAATGGCATTGTTGTTTTGTCAAGGGATGCAGGAGAAGTTCAATGATGCTTCCAATTAGGAGCTTTTGGGAGGATATATCAGTGAATTCTACAATTTAAGAACTCTCATGATGTAAGTATTCATTGGTATCTTTGAATGCAACTTCCTATTAAAAAAAAATCCCTTAAGTCATCAGAATGCCAGAATAAATTTGGAAAACATAAAAGAAAACTCTAATTTCATAAAGCAAAGTTAGTCCAACACTTTAAGCATATAATCCGTTGCTAAGAGCACAACTTTAATGCAAGCCACAATGAAATGACATACACATCACACATACTGTCACTGACCTTATGCTGGATATAGAGCCCATATATAAAGATTTCACTACTGGTAGTCCATCAGTACCTTCTAAATTAATCTGATTTATATTGTTACATGTCTCATTCCATTTATTAAATCTTAGGGCTGTGTACATATTCATAACAAACTTATCAACAGCTACTCAAGAGCTGTATCAAATTGTGTGTCAAGCTTCTTTTGAGCACAAATTCATTTTATATCTACACCATTTAGTCTCAAGATTGTGAGCAGATGAAGACACAGGTAACTTCTGGTAAGTGGCAGAGAAGAAAGTTTGAGTCCCAGCAGGACCCAGCTGAAACATGGGGCTTGCAGTCCAGATGATCAACTGGAACACCATCCCATYAGTTCAACTCATGCTGTCACCAGTCCACACAACTTCCAACCACACTATCTACATCAGGTAGACAAACTGAGCCAGAATCCTTCCAGAAGTGGCTAACATTGCAGCAAGACATTATGAGATATGTAAGTCCCCAAGCTCATGTTCATCTTGGTCCAAGCGGTAGGAATTTATAAAGAACAGGTCAAAGAGCTTTGTTCAAGCCTCTTACACGAGTTGCACTCCCTCAAGCAACACAAACAGACAATGAGTGCAGGAAACCTGGTGATCTGGGGCTGGCCATCTCATGCTAGGTTTTTGTGATTCTTTAAGTACTCTCCTTTCTTTCTTTTTTTCTTTTTTTTTGAAAAAAGGGCTGAATATGTAAATCAATGTTCCATCAAACTACCTGTGCTGCAAAACAGACTAYAATTACACAAAGATGACCAGGGAATTTCACCCTAAGCAATCTTACRAAGTTATCTTATTCACATCAGCAAATTCCTAGATCCAAAGATTGATAGTGGGAGAAAATATCCACACCACAAAGATTTTCTGTTTAATTCATATTATATAACTGAAGTATGTAACTATGCAAAAATATGAAAACAAATGGAACTGAAGTAACACAAAATAATATTAAGTTATCAAAATATCACATCTGAAGAAATAATCTGTCGGTGCCATATTCAATACTGTCTGCAAATTCTAGCCATGTGTACTTCAATGTAGGCACACAAATATGCTTGATTATAAAATCAGAGATATTCCCAGGAACAAAAGCAAATGTAAGGTTGCTCATGAGTATTCATTTATATCAAGAATAAAAACAGAAGGTTAACACTTACATAGGATCAGTTACCTGACTGCTGTTATTCAGCATGTTATTCATGTTCCATGACTGAAAATATTAATTATTTTTCCTACTGATGCCTATATTTAACAGAGAGAAACATGCTAGCTGGCTAGAAGCTACCTACTTATAGATGCCGCATTTCAGAATGGCTGGACTCCCACCCCCTACCACAGTAAAAAAAAAAAAACAAAGAAACCCTGCTTGTTGGACTTGGTGGAAATACAAGAGATTCAAAAACTGGGAACAAGCAAGCCAGTAGCAAGGCTTCTTTCTTTCAGGCAAGTTTTAGAGATGTTGGCAAAGCTGGATATACTCCCTTGTAAGTCTTCTAGGAGCTTCCTGACTAATTAGAATGGCTATTTCTCTTTGAAAACAGCTAGTGATCATTTCTTGGGATCTAATCACACCACTTTTATAGCCCTCTTATTCCAGTAACTTTGGTCTTGGAAAAGTCACACATTCAAATTTATAGCTAACCAACAGATATGAATCCTCATCTATTTTGACACAGCATAGGTCCAGCATGATCTCAGACTCCTAAAAAATCCTTACCTAAAAATAACTTAAGAAATGCAAGATTAGCAAAAAATTAGGACTGAAAGSATAAGAATTCATCAGTCAAAAATTTACTCACCTACATCCAAGGAAGCACAATTCCTGGTTTACAGCTGGTGGCTTACTGATTTTGCCTTTATAAGCATTCATTGAAGATAAAGACCCTTCTATCTACATCACAGTTTGTGGGTTTGATCTGCACATTGTCTCACGGTCATGAGCCTGACATATATTCATGATTTCATCAATGTAAGTTGATGCCTTTTAAAAGTCACTGACTTTTAAAACCTAACTTACATTGTTATTATTATTACACATATATCATTCCACAGATACTCATATCTAGGGTGAACACTATGTTCAAAAGAACCCATTAATCAACAGATAGAATTAAAAAAAATGGAAAATAGGACCAAAAGGACCTTGAGAAGTTATTTTGTCCACCTCACTGCCCCAAGGATGGATCAGACTATTTCCAGCAGACACTCTTTCGACTACTATTACTCAGCTGCCTGAAGATGTTTCACGACCTTGCCAAGCAAACTACCGCAGCGCTTATCTATTCTTACCATTACAAAGCTTTCCCTAACGTTCAGCCTAATCTCCGTCATTACTATGAGATTTATTCAGCAAATGCACCAAGCTTTTTCTTTTGATCACAAGTCCAGTGGAAAGGTGTCACATAAAAGTCTCCAGTCTAGATATTGTATAAAGGAAAGGAAAACAGTGAAGAGTAGGAATGACATGATCTATTCAGGCTGCACACACTTACGAAGGAACAGCAGCATCACCATCTGCTGGAAGGAGCAAATTTAGCTAATGTATCAATTGTCACCAAAGGAGGAACGAGAAATGGCTTTGGTAGATACGCAACAATAATGAGAGGTACACAGAGAAGTCATACAATGCCCAATTCACAAAAGTAAAAAGCCTTCTAGTCAACACAGGCAGCAGAGCAGAATGAATCTGCCCTGACAACCTTAATAACAGGAGTTTCAGATGTTTTGTATTTTATATATTAACCATGTGTACGGATAAAAAAGCCCAACCCTTTTAAAATTCACCTCCCTCCTGGTACAGGCCATCTGCCAACTGAGCTATTGTGACAGGAGTGCCAGCTTCCTCCGTCCAAACACAGCAATCAGAGCAGACTTCCCATAGGTGAAGATGGAGGGTCTGCTCAAAGGAATCAGGCTACCAAGCAGGCTTGTTCTTCGTGATCTGTCAATGAGCTTGAAGGGGACAAGAGTAAAGAGAATGTGAAAGGCTGATAATCAATTCATGAACAGATTGGTTTCCTGCAGAAGAGGAATTTAGCACTTCTTCATAGTCACCGGCTGGTCAGATGGTGCTCCTTCCCTTGTTGCAGCTCTCTGCTTGCAGTAAGACAGCTAACATTAACAGTAGGCATTTTTTCTATTTTTTTTTCATCTTGAACAATTGCTGTAATAGCTACAGGGGTCCTGCAAGAGGAGGAATAGGAGGTCTCCACACACAGTTGGATGGGATACACCTTATGGCAGAGCTAGGGAGCTAACGACAGATACATTTCTTAGATAGTCTGCAGGAGTGTGAGGCAGCATATTATTCTCCAGAGGGAGGCATGAGATCATTGACAATAGTTAATTCAAAGACAAATAAGGGAGAGAGCAGTGTCTAAGTGCATTTAGCTGCTAAATCTGACAGTAAAAACTTTGCTCTCAGTGCTATCATTTGAGCCTTTTTGAGAGCTCAAGTTGACAGCATGATGGAGGCAAGTTTCTACACGCTGACTTCAGTAGCCTGTAGTGTCATTTTTGGTGATGACAGCCTAGCCTTAGACAGGGACTGAGGAGGGTTAGCACATCAATTAACATCATCCCTTCACTACTGACTAATGGTACTGTAAGGTGTTGTAAAAGGAAAGTGTTCAGATACAGCAGAACAACAGCCACCACAGCTCCAGTAGCCACTTTTTGTTACTTCTAGCACTACAGAAGTTGGAAACTGGGGCTGGAGTTAAACAATAATCATCAAAAAAGTGGGCTGCATTTAGAAGAGTGTTGGCAGTAGGTTGAAGAATCTTCCCCTTTACTCAGCACTGCTGAGGCCACATCTGGAGTACTGTGTCCAGCTCTAGGCTTCCCAGTACAAGAAACAAATGGATTTACTGGAGTGAGTTCACTGAAGGGCCACAAAGGTGATGAAGGGACTGGAGCATCTCTCATATGAGTCTCCTCTGCAGATATTCAAAACCTGCCTGGCTGTGATCCTATCTAACAGGCTTTAGGTAACCCTGCTTGAGCGGGGGTGTTGGACTAGATGATCTCCAGCGGGTCCTTCCAGCTTCAACCATTCTGTGATTCTGTGTGATTCTGTGATACCTCTATTTACTGTTAAGAAGTGCCTAACATTTTAGCTGAGCCCTAGGTCATATAGTTGCAAAGTTTGCAAAGACTTTACAGCTGTAAGAAAACCTTTCATCCTTCTAACAGAATTCTTCATAATAATGTAAAATAACTAATTAAAAAAATGCTGCTGAGAGAACTGGGACTGTTCATCCTGGAGAAGAGAAAAGAAGAGAAAGCTTTGAGGGGATCCTATCAATGTTTAGAAATATCTAATGGGAGGGTATAAAGAAGTTGGAGTCAGACTGTCTTCTCAGTGGTGCCTTGTGACAGGACGAGAGGCAATGGGACCAAACTGATATACAGGAAATTCTGTCTGAACCAAAGAAAACACTGCTTCACTGTAAGGATGGTATGCTTCACTGTAAGGGTGGTAGAATATTGGAATAGGTTGCCCAGAGAAGTTGTGGAGTCTCCATTGCTGGAGATATTCAAAACCTGACTGGACACTGTTCTGGGAAACCTGCTCGTGCTGACCCTTCTTGAGCAGGGAGCATGGATCAGGTGATCTCCAGATGTGCCTTCTAATCTCAATTATTCTGTGATTCCGTGAATTCACTCATTCTGCACAGCTTGCCATCTGCCCAGACAGGTATTCCCACCTCCATTTTGTACCTCTGGCAATATCAGGATTCTGCTCCTGCCTTTTTTCCAAAGTTGCAGTCGCACAAACAGCCTCATTCGCTGGCCTACACACAGCACCAATAAAATTCTGCAAACCCTTTCAAATTTAGCTGCAGACCTGGTGTGCAGCAGTAGGCAGAAGCAGAGCAGAGAGCTGAGAAGAACACTTAGTGTCAAGTATTCCTGAGGGAACACTATTGGCAACCAACACAACAAGTAAGGAATAGGTGAGGCAGATCAGAGAGAGGGCAGGTCCCACACTGCATGCATCTCTGGGGAACCTACGCACAGAGAAAGGGCTGAGTGAGAAACATCTTGCCTCCCTCCTGGCAGCTAGGCAACAAGCAATATAGGCACACTCCTGATAGACATCGCTCGTTTGTCTTCTCTCTCGTCAGGACAAACTGGCAGGATGGCAACAAAACGGGACCATGGCTCTTATCAAAATTGGACCATGGAGCAGGATAAGTCAGCAGAAACAAGTGGTTCTTGTTAGACTAATGGCGAGYATTTCAGGCACACTTCCCGTCCGGCGGAGTTGCATCTTGGCACACCCTCTTACCTAGGGGGCATCCCCCCGACAAAACAAAACCCAAACACATATTTTAACTGCAGGACAATTTATGTAATTTATCCCAGTGTAGAGACAAAGTGGCAACAAGGCCCTTTGGCCCTTGTGGAGTTATCAGCTCATTCCTAGTTAGGTTGCTAATGAGCATCACCACAATGTCTCCACTAAAGGTTTTGTAGTGAAGCAACTACTGTATGATAGTTCTCTCTCTAGAAAAATAAAATAACACATCCAGTCTTGTGTCAGTGGAGGTGGACCTCTGTCTTCTCTGTGGTCCTGCCAATGCAGTGCAGGTTTGCACTGTCTCCTCCTCCATGTGATCGGCTAACTGCCACAATCACTCCCCCACTAACCTTCCAGTTCAGCAAAACATTTATACACACTCCTAAGATGAGACATGTCTTATCACACTCATTTCCCTACTCTTAGGATAAAAGTGTGTCAGGAAGTCAATTCTAGTCCTTAAGATTTAACTATAACATGGTATTTACAGTGTTTTTGTGGTATTCAATAGCTGTAGCTATCAGAAGTCTACATTTTGCATTCTGCTCAAAGCTGGAGTGGTAAATATTGCACTGTAGTACCGAAACCTTCACTAGTATCTAATATTAGTTATTTTCTAGACACATTTGCTTTTTGTTGTAAGAAAAGACCAAAAGTCCCACCACTTAACGCCTCCTCAGAGCCCACAAAGCTAAACAGCAAAGTGATTATCACCATGTGCCTGAAATTGCTACATTTTATTAAAGCTAGCATGGCACATTCAAAGAAACTGTGGCAAGCAGGTTGCTTCATGGATGTAATTACTGTGGAATCATAACTAAGAGCATAGTACCATTCTAAAAGCAGCAGCAAGCACAGATCAGACTTCATATCTAACATAAGGTAGAATATTGAACTCCTCCTGCCACCCTTACTGCTAATTGTAAAATGCAGCATCTCTCTGATGATTGTTCCCAGTTCTTAACCAGTTATAAATGACACGAATGAACCTCTATTTATAGAAAACAATAATGTCATCAGCATACTGATACATACAGCCCTGTACCATCTATGTTTTTGGTGATATATCCACAGGCATTTCAACCATTGGTGGTGTTATCCTTCTGCAACTTCCATGGTCACAGTCTCCTGAGTCAAACTGGACTCACTGGGAGCTCTCAGAGAGGAGCTGTGATTTCAGCACACTACAGAATCATATCACTAACCTCACTATGACTTACAACAGTGCCCTACTCCTGTGGTAGTTTCACATACTTAGCAGCTAACAAACATGTCCAGGAGTACCAGAACTAAGTTTCTTGGGGATTTATATCTTGGGTAGATTGATGCTGTTATCTATGATGCAATGATGGAAAATTAGAAATTCTGCCTTAGTTACAAGACCTCAAAGTCCCTGTCCTTTTCTCCCTTCTAGCTTTTGACTTGACTGACCATCATGCAGATTCTCCTGTATCTAATAAGTCATGAATTCACACTGCTTCCTTCTATCTGTTCTCCTCCTCCGAGTCATTATTTATCCTTACGACACTTGAAAGAACTTCATCTTCAAGATGCCTATCTTACTGCCAAGGTTGGAGCTGGTCAATGAATTAAAAAAATACATGTATATTAGTGGGTACGCTCAGCCACAGAGACAAAGACACAAATCAGATGATCACAGAAGTCAGGCTATAAAAAAATCACTGTACAGTGGAAATGCACTTGATTTATACCAATACCTATATCCTTACTACCAAACTATTTTTTTCACAAACCAGAAAAAAATGACTTGAGAGATGAAGAGCATAAGGCTCCCTTCCAAACATTCCCAATATTTCTTTACTATAGAAATTCTGGTTTATTTAGAAATGTCTTCCAAAGTAACACTCTGTATTTAAGCAGGGATCTCTAAAGGGTGTTAATTTTGAAAGCAAACAAAATATTACAATGCAAGCTACTTGTAATTCACAACAGCAACTGAACTAAAATAATATTTTTCTTTGAGTATTTACGGTTGCAGAAAAATAACATCCCAGAAATACAGCTAGAAGTAAGCAAGCTTTCAGGCTTATACCTTCTGTTGCTCTGTGCCCTGTATAGTCACTTAGAACTGTCCCAACTGGGTATTTATCACTGCGACCTTACCTGAAAGGCACAGTATGTTCATTTCAGAAAGGTATGACTGCAAACTGCTCAGTTCAGTGGCACATCAGGCTTAAACTGTTTATTCATTTGGGACATAGAAAGTTGATGCCAGTATTCTGGTCATGTTATTCTGTGGTTATAAAGGCTCTGAAAGCCAAACAGACAGCTGTGTCTGAAAATAATATACTTAATATTATTTTCATTAATGAATACTCAGAACTGTTTTTCTTATTTCTTTCAACTCAGTTATTTAGGTGTGGCATTAAGCAATGCCAAGCAATGACATCTGTGACAGAAGTAGGAATTATATACAGACTAAAAGAAAAAAAAATATATCTAAGTGACAGAAACTTAATTTAGTGACTAATGCACACACCGTTTAGGGTAAGATCTGCAGGAGTATTAATGTGTCTCAATATCCAGATGATGCTTAATAGGATATTCCAATGTATGAAATCAAAAATGACAATCAAGTATCAAGACTGTTTATTTAAGTAGGTAAGTAACACCTTTGAAAATCTGGATCTTATCCTTTCCTTAAAATTTCACTCACTATCACTTTAATTGTACTGGATTACATAGTAAAGAAAATTTCTTAGAGAGGTATCATCAGCTTTCAGGTTAATACTGTGCCTTGTTGATAAGGCTACCTGATGATCACTATTACAGAGCCAGTATGTCCCAATAAAGTCAATACGTCCCAATAATCATGACACTGTAGTAACAAGGCTAACAATAGGCTAGCAAATATTCATATTTTACTTTAAAAAATTGTAAGTATGAATCTCTTCTAGTATTACTGCTCCCGTGAAACAAGGATTATTACTCTAATCGTATAAAGGAACCAGATAAGTGTTCCCACACATCTGGGAAAGAGATTTCAAGAACAGAAAAAAGCCCAGAAAGGACTAAACGATGTATCAGCTGGAGAGAAGGAACTGAAGAAAAAAGAATGCAGCTGTTAATACAATCAAGTGCTATCAAATGTCTGCTGTAGAGGAAATGTCTTTACATATGGTAAGACTGACCTAGACTTGCAAATGCAGGTCCCCAGAAAGTGGACTAATTTCAGGAGTGCCAAATATCTGAGGTTTCAGCTATTATAATAGCCATTTCTGTGCTGCTCAGCACTTYTGAAAACTGAGCCTTGCTGTCCAGAGTCCACAGATATAAGGATCTACCAATGGGATCACAGGTTTCCCTATCATCTTTCTTACACATAAAGAAAATTCTAACCCCAAACTTCTGCCCAGGGAGAGTTCTGACTACGAAAAGGGGCAAATGTCAGAGGATTTGTCAAATCCATGCAGGACTTAGACCTGTGATTCATTTACTGTGGAAACAACGATGGTGTATCTACAATGGCATCAAATTTGGAGACAAAAAGGAATGACTGAGAGCTCTCGAAATTAGTCAACTTTCTGGGGACCTGCATGCAGCAGTGACAGATCACTTACCTCTGCAATCAAGAGACAATCAGCAGACACAACACCTAAACTAAGCTTTCATAGCTGGGGTTTGAAAATAGTTCTCAGCATAGACCCATGAATGGGCAGTCTTTCATAACATACTACTWAAATTTTTCATCAATCTCTTGATTTCAGATATCACAGAAGGCAAGTAAATTTGATGTAGTAAATCAGCCAAATATGAGCTATGTAACTGCTTCTAATTTTACATGGAAAAAACTTGGATAATGTTGAGAAGGGTATCAGAGACATTTGAATACTGTTGTGTTAAAAMAAGTTAAGTTCATGAGCAACACAAAGCACACCACTAGGAAAAAGTAGAACATGTAATAGTGTCAGGAGTAACCTCATCACCAGAGAGTTCACGGTGTTCCATTTGATCCAGATGCCATCACCCTGCATCTGCATGCTCACAAAGCAGYTGTTTCACTGCTAATTGCTCTTCCAACAAATTGCTTTTTTTCCAATTAAGATTTCATGATAGGATTTATCATCACAAACAGAAATAGATGTATTTCAATTTTAGAAAGACAACAGAATGGCACAATTATCCACCAGCCTTCCACTAGGACGTAAATAAGAATCCATAATCCCAAAGTTTTACAGGTTSTTTAGGAGTTTAGCAGATATCTAGATATATGCCTCTTCTGTGAGTGTATATATCTCCACAAGGATTCTCCAATTAGCCATTTTAAACTGGGTTGCCTCATGTTGCCTTACAGACATTTAAATTATCTTGGCACTTAGGTAAATGGTTTTATTTTCACAAATGCTGAACTTACAATCCCCACCTCCATTTCTGTTTGGTACTCCTGCACATTTGATGTCAAAAGGTGAATTCATCTTCAAGTAGTAGTTAAATTTTCTCAGTCCTCTACTATAAGGCTGCACATCAAAAATTGTAAATACAGTCATAAATGTTCTTGAAACATGTAAAAACTGAATTCAGCACTACTTTAGAAATATGGGATTTAAAGAATCTCCTAAGAAGTGAACATCTCAAAGTTCCTTTACTGGTCCACCTTACTGGAAGTACCTTTTGCTGCTTCCTATTTCTAAATGTAGTAACTTACAGATAGCCCCTGGGAGTGTAAACTGCCACAGCTGTGTAGACATAGCAGCCTGAGGTGAATGGTGGAGGCTTAATAAGTATTTGTCAGGTGCTGCATAAGATCCTGATTCATGCAGGCACTTGAGTTTACAATCAGCTCCCCTGAAAACAGCGGAGCTGCCCCTGGGGCATGCCAATATACACTCTGCYTTGCTGAACTGAAGGAAACTGTGTAAGGATACTTGGAACTGTGGTGGGTAAAGCAGAAAATAAGGAGAAGCCTAGCCTTAAGCATTAGGCAGCAAAAATTTAAGAAATTTGCAGCTTCACAGACTCAGCTACAAGCCATTTGGGGAGAATAAAATTTCTATGACACTGAAGTAATTTGGGGAGGAGAGGAGGTGAAAATTTCTAAAACACCTATTTTTCCTCTTTCTTCTGTGAGGAAACTGGGGTAAAGCTGCTCAAGACAAGTATCTCCATGAGAGGCCAAATAGCAACTAACTATTSGCAACTAACTAACTAACTAAYGAAAGGTTTAGAACTGCAATAAGGATGGTCAGTGCTAGGCAGCTGCCCCACTATCACGAGTGCTTAGGAAAGATTATGGGTGTAGTTATTTTTGCATTTATTATTTTTGTTGTAKTTTTTAACAGACATTAACACATTTTATATATATATTTTTTAATATGTAATGCTCAGAAATCACACTGGAAAGCTTAATCATGTTTTTTAAATGAAGAATTGGAACATTTTCCTGCACACTGATGTACAGCAGATGGAGAAGCAATGTTACTCTGATCATTAGAAAAAAGAACAGTCTTAGGAAAGAGCAAGTTCTTTGCAGGATCAAAAGTAATAGCATTTCTATGTTGGCTTCTCTACTGCTCTGAGGTACCCCTGGCTCTCTGAAACCTAGGAGGAAGCTGAGTGAGTTTTCAGTGTTGTTTGTACACTTTTATTTATACTCTATGCAAACTGAGAGCAGAAATAAAGTACAATAAGARGTAGAAGTATCTGTTCAGCAGGAGGAAAACTCAAATCAAAGAAGGTAGCAGAAGAGCAGAGTCCCTTGTCTGGACATCAGTCCAGCTCCAGGGTTTCCCCAGAGAGCACATTACCCCTCCTGTGCTTCATTACACCGTCTCCCGTCTCCTGGGAAAAGAGGGAGAATTAAAGTAGCTGAAATTATGTCCTTGAGAATGCTTGTGTCTCATACCATAGGGCATTTCAACTTCTTAATTCTGTTTTTCAACTTTTCTGTCTTGCTCAAAACAATGTAAGCTCTCTTAAAAAAAATCAGTGTCTCTCTAGACAGCTGGAAACAACTTTGACAGTGAATTTATGACTGGAGAAATAACTACTTTAAATACAAACATGGTAATAACTGTCCATCTACCAAGCACCAGATTAGAGTAATAGATTACTGAGAAGAGCCACTTTAGTTAATCAGGTTGGACTGTGTAATATATTTGGATTCAATAAATAATATTCTAACAGGAGCTTTACTGTTGGAGATCACTCTGAGTAAATGGTGAAAATGAGTTTGTCCTTCACTTTGCCAGAAAGTATCAAATGAAAAGACACTCTGATGACTATCTCTGCCCTTTGAAGCAAACTATTAGAAAATCAATCTTGTTAAAGATGACCTGCATCACCCCCAGCAAAAATTCGTCAGCCTCAAAATCACAACCTAAATAGTAAGGCTGAACGAGGTAAGTCACTGTGATGCAAATGTAGTTATTTTCTTTTTTTTTCAAAAAAACCCCAAAACTCCAAAAATAGAACTTTCAAGGTCATAGAACCAGTGACTTGGGACTACAACATTCACCAAGGAATCTGGCTGAACACTGTGAGAGTATGATGAAGTGGTCATGTAAAAATGAAGAGTCAGAGTCTTTTTATGTATTTGTTTTCAGCGAAATTGCCTCTAATACATCATACTGGGCTGAAATGTGGCAAGGCCAACAAAATTAGCAGAGACTTTAGGAAGCAAGTTTTCCTAATTATGCAAAAAATTCCACTCCTTAGGAACATTATTCTGGCCTACCCTGAGGAAATCTATCAATAATGTAGCAACAGCAATAAGGTAAAATGATGAATCCATTTATGACAGAAGAATCCAAAAAGCTTAGAAACAATGTGTAGCCCTGAAGCCTTCAAGCTCCCCATGTCCTTCGGGAAGAAGTGATTCTATTACTATGACTAGAAATTCAATGCCATTCAATGAGARGTGTGCTGCCAAAGAGGCATTCCCCTGATGGATAGGTACAACAGTGTTAAAGGCTGTAGGTAATTAGCAAACAGCTCATCTTGCAAGACAAAATCCTGTCTAAAGTGACTTGGCAAATTACTACTGTTACACAAAGTGGTAACGCAATATAATGGCCGCACGTATCAGATGGGGTCTCAGTCATAAAGATCTCACCCAACAGAAGAAAATACAATAAAAGGCTGGTCTTTAATTCACATAGCAGGAAAAGATAAACACCGAGGTGATTCTGCCAAGACTTACATCTGTGGTTCCAGGAAATCAAGGTATGTTTGCTTTGATGCTTAGGCTAGATAGCAATCTCATCTGGCTATTCTTATATCATTTTTCATCCTGAAGTATTAGTATTCCATAGCACTTAAAAAACAATATACAATTCAGGATTGCTACTCTTAGGAGCATTCACTTTTATTCAGGCATTTCACAATTTAAGAGCTTATAGTACACGCAATAGAGAAGTAATGGGCAAAGACAACATGTTTTAAGAACAACATAGATCATTGCCTGCCTAAGCACACAGTCACCCAAGTTCCTCCACCAAGTAAACAAAACTCATTCTAGCTCTTGGGTTTCAGTAGCTTGCTTTCTCTTGCTTGGACTGCATGACATGATAGAAATGGAGACACACTGAGGTAAGGTATATGATTAAAGAGATAGCCCTTGATAAAAGAGCAGAACGAACTTCAGCACATCCCTGTCAACTGTTCTTACACGTTTGAATATTAGCCATTGGCCAGGAAACACGAGAGTTACTCTGATAAATATACAATGAATGTGACTGAAGTTGCACAGAAAGTCTGTGTTCCAAGCTTAGGCCTTCTAGTCTTCTAATAGTCAAAATGTTAAAAAAAACCCCTCTCTCTGTAGCTAGCCACAAGGACTGCTAAAAATCCATGGCCAAAAGCAATGAGAATGTGTGAGTTTTAAAATAAATTATAAGCTTTACATTCCAAAGTATGTACATTTTTAGTTCATTTATCCCATATTTTGCCCTTCATTAATTCCTTCACAGCTTCCTGCTTAGCTGGGCAATGTTTCCTCTGTATCATTGTTAAGACAACAATAGTCATATTGGAAAGAACTGAATGGTTCACTGACAGTAATCTGCTATTATATTACCAGCAATGTCCAATGCTGGATGCTTCCTATGAAGGTGTAGTACACCTATCTGTGGAAGACTAGTCTCCATGGAAGAAAACAGTCTTTAAACTCTAGCAAAAACACAGAATTCTCTTCTCTCCCTTCCCAGAGGAATATCAGAAAACCTAGTATCTCTTATTATTTTTAACCTATCAAGTGTAACTGACTATAATCACAAATTTCTCCTTTTTTGGAAATAGTTCTACTTCACATCACAAGAACTTCTGAATACAGCTCTGGCAAGTTCTGCTATTATCACTCCTGACTGAACTAAGATCATACCTTAAGGAGCCTAAGAGTAAACTATTTCTTCTAGTCGGTAGTCTATCAACTCTACCAACTCTACCAACATAAGAAGAAAGGCTGCTGGTGTTGAACAGTTGGGTTTATAAAATCAAGTGACTGAGATTCAGGGGATTTGGCTAAGAGCAACTGTCAGTTAAAATAAAATAGGGGGACTATCAGTGACTATCTTTTTGTTAAGTGCATATTAAAAATACAAAGTTCAAACTGCCAGCCTCATAAATTTTACTATAAGCAGAACATGCATAGGAAACTAAATCTTGAAGACATTCTTGGGCATTTGTATCCCCTGTAAAGAGAAGAGACAAGGAATCATCTCTTTCTCATATTCTATTGCCTCACCAGAACAGACAGTAATCTTAATAATGTAACTTAACATCCAAAGCAACTTCCTTRGAGTTAGCAGGATTCTTTATTATCAAGCTGACTAGGAAAAGCACAACTTGAAGAGCTCCCTGGATGAAGATATTAAAAACTACAAGTATTAGTTAAGGGAAATAAGCAGTGTTCATAAGTGTTCATAAGAAATGAACCCTTGTYCATGCTGAGCAGAAATCATTGGCTCAGTGCATCACCGGAAGCACTAGGTAAGTGCTTCTGAAGAGTTTGCCCACAGGCATCTTAGCAGGATGGTGAAAGGCTGAGCTTGACTGGGAGGGTCACGGGCCAGGGAAGACACAATGCTTCCAGCAGGTCTCAAGATACTGTGGAGGTTTTCTCATTCCTACTTGTGCCTATGCTGTTACCAGTTTAAAAGCTCTGATACACATTGGTTTTAGTCCTACTTTAATTTTAACTAGCAGTAAGTAACATATCTAAGGATATAAGTCTCATGACTTTTTTCTATACCTCTGAGAAAGAACGAATGAAAAAGATGAAAGCCAATTGAACAGCAGAAGATCACACACTTTCCTGTTTCTAATACAACAAAAGGATAATTCAACTTTCCACTCTAAACACAGAAAGAAGAATTTGCAGATTGTTTGATGTTCTATTAATTTTCAGTTATCTTGGATGAAGTGGCTGGTCCTTTTATAACTTCCCAACGTCACTGTGGAGGTAACATCTGAGAACCTGCTCCCTCTTGCTGACTCACAAGGGGAGAAGGATGGAAGGAACTGAACATCTCTGTTCATCGCTTCTCTTTGACACAGCAAGGGAATTTCTGGCCATCCCTGCCTTTCCTCTCTAAGCTGATGGTTGCTCTTTAGAAACTCAGTCAAATGCCCCATCTGCACTACCACTTCACTGCAACAGTTCTCCTGAGAGGAAGGAAAAACAGAAACTTCAGATACAATAGATGGCTGATAATACTTCTTAGAAAAAGAACTGTATTTAACCCATTTATAGAATCTACGATTACTTCATCATTTCTTTTTTCCTTTCATAGAATCATAGAATCAGTAAGGTTGGAAGGGACCTCTGGAGATCATCTAGTCCAGCCTCCCTGCTCAGCAGGGGCACCTAGAGCATCTTAGACAGGGTTGCATCCAGGTGGGCCTTGAAGATCTCCAGAGAAGGAGACTGCACAGCCTCTCTGGGAAACTTAGTCCAGTGCTCCGTCACTCTCACAGGGAAGAAATTCCCCCTYGCAGTCAGGCAGAACTTCCTGTATTTCAATTTCTGCCCATTGCCTCTTGYCCTGTCACACAGGACAACTGAAGAGTTTGTCCCCRTCCCCTTGACACCCTCCYTTCAGGTACTTGTACACCTTGATAAGATCCCCCCYCAGTCTTCTCTTCCCCAGGCTGAAGAGGCCCAGCTCTCACAGCCGTTCCTCAGAGGGCAGGTGCTGCAGCCCTCTGATCATTGTTGTAGCCAGCAAAGTGCTCTGCAGTATGAAGCCYCAATAAAAACTGCTTGCAGCTGCAAAGGCAGAACACAGTAAAAGCACTTCTCCTTTGCCAAAGCATTCTTCCTCTACCATTACCAGATCTGTGACTTACTGGGCAACAAACCTGTGACTTAWGCATGGAAATGGCATCAGGAAATCCATCTGGGAGAAGGCGCGTAGGAGTTCTGCACTCTTGTTAGCTTCTGTGAGATTGCTTTCTTTTACTTATGCCTCCTTGCATGACAAATTGTTCTTGATGCAGAGGCTGATGGAGACATGAATCGTACCACTGAGGATTCTCCTTATTAAGGATGTATGAGGGGACACACGAGTTGTTTAGTCAAAGAAGAATGAGTCAATCTCTTCTGACACTAATGTAAAAATCCTTTAAAGTGYAGGTCAGTCTCTTAGTTAATCTAGGGACACTGACAGCATAATATTGGTTCTTAAAGCTACAAATATTTGCTTTTTCAAAAATATCCTTTCCTTTAGGAAATTCCACTTACTATTCTGTAGGCTGGACCTAACTATAAGACTTTTTTCAGGACAAAAGTCTGGCAATCCTATGAAACTGCCCCACATGATTAGAGTATCTGATCAGATCCTAACCTTCTAAATGTTTTTAACTTAAGATGGGTTTGAAACAAGAAAAAGAGGAAAGTGCATTTTACATTTCCCTGTGTGTTATACATCACCAAATTTACCTATCAGAAGAACTATGAATGTTCCAAAAAAACAGAAAAATAACCTTGGATGTTTAACAAAATCTGTTTATTTTTCACCTTTTTAAAATCAAAGAGCTTCCCATATTTATTCTTTCAGGCAACTGATAATCAAGAAACGATGATTTCATTACGCTCTCTTGTATTTTCAGTGGTGCTTTGATGGAGATTAACCTCTAGGATATAGTGAAAGCTCTTATGTCTTCTCTTTGCACTGACTAAAAGAATTATCCTGCTGCATAAGATTCTTCCTTTCCATGAATGAAACCGAAAAGGTAACACAAAACTTTTATCACACAAAATCAAAAAAATACCATTCTTAACGCTGAACTGTAAGATAAATAGGCCAGACAAACAATCATAAACAAGCCAGGTACAACCAAACACATTAGTACAGCTGGAAGATTTACCACTGAACGACAGTGCAAAAGGTACTGTGTGCATGCTCTGACTCTGTTGCACAAGCAAAGGAAAGCATGCTGACTTAAACTACCCTCAAGGTGATTTTGGCATTGGAATGAGTTAAGAGCATTTGATATCCATTACTATACTCTATGGATATGAGTAGTTCATTAAACACAGCAGGTCTAGTATTTACATCTCTTGATATCCTTCTTCTACAGAGGGCTGGTAACAGTTGTCAAGAAAGGCATCATCACAGTGAGGAAGGATAAGTGAAAATAGGCACTTCAGAGACCAAAGAAAAAGAAAAAGAAGGTTGAATAAAGAGGCCAAAGGAAACAGTAACAGGATAACATGTGATATAAATATACTTTGTTTAACTAGAGGGTAAAAAGTTTTTTAGTAACTAGCAAAGCAAAGAGAACTCAAATTTAATTTTGGCTTACTAGAGGCAGTTCTGTCATCCTGAAAGAGGAAATACTGTCTCCAGACTTAAATTGCCAGTCTCCAAACAGGGCAAAATGATCTAAACAGAAGTGACTTAAATCATCCATTTTAATCGTGACTTAAATCAGTAAGCAGGAAACATTCATTTAAATAATCAATTCTAATTTTCTTTTGCAGCTGGACTTTACATATTTCCCTTGTGAAGTGACTTGCAATGGGGAGTTCGGCAACCATTAAAACAAACTGAACTGTAACTATACACTAAATTGGATATATTTTTCTAAGCAGGAACCTATATTGTCTCTGTACATACTTTAGTTGTACATTTTGTTATGCTAGCATTGTGTGTTACATATTTACTAGATTAAATTTGTTTCTGTATCAAGTTGCATCAGGAGGCAAGCTGGAATTCAATTACAAAATCCATAAATAATATTTCAAAATTACATGTTACTTAACAATGCAATGACAGATTGAGCGTATGAAACATGCAGTAACAACTGACTCTTTTATTAAATAAATTAAATGCTTGTCAGTGAATTGAACTGCTAGTATCTTATCACTGTCCCAAGATGTTTGAATTCGTGAATCTCAATTCTGCTTCTGAAGTTTCCTTGCGTCTTTTTTTTTTTTCTTTTCTTTTTTACTTCAAGCTTGTTTTAGTTAACWAGTCTCCTCAGCAAGTTTGCTGATGATCCTAAGCTGGGAGGAGTGGCTGACACACCTGAGGGCTGTGCTGCCATTCAGAGAGACCTGGGCAGGCTGCAGAGTTGGGTGGAGAGGAACCTCAGGAGGTTCAACAAGGGCAAGTGCAGGGTCCTGCACCTAAGGAGAAATAACCCYAGGCACCAGGACAAGCTGGGGKCTGACCTGCTGGAGAGCAGCTCTGCAGAGAAGGACCTGGGAGTGCTGGTGGATGACAGGTTGACCAGGAGGCAGCAATGTGCCCTTGTGGCCAGAAAGGCCAATGGTCTCCAGGGGTGCATTGGGAAGAGTGTTGCCAGCAGGTGGAGGGAGGTGATCCTGCCCCTCTACTCAGCCSKGSKGAGGCCTCATCTCAAGTMCTGTRTCCAGTTCTGGGCTCCCCACGACAAGAGAGACATGGAGCTACTGGAGAGAGTCCAGTGTAGGGCTACAAAGATCATCAGARGGCTGGAGCATCTGCCCTGTGAGGAAAGGCTGTGAGAGCTGGGCTATTTACCATGTGCTATGCTTCGTRGAAAGAGACAGAGATTTTTCAACTCTCCCATCACTAGGCAGCCTGAACATGAGGCACACTGYAAGTTTTTAACATTTTGGATGAATGAATGCATCAGACTTGCTGGAAATAAAAGTGAAATTCATTACTTTTAAATGTTTACTTCCATATAAACATTATTGGATCACTTCAGGAGACACTAAAAAAAAAATCAATGCATAGAAGATTCATTATTCTAGAAATTACTGTGCTTTTGTGATTGTGCTTCTATAGAAGTCATAGAAAAGTATACCAGCTCTCATGCATTTGTAAAACAGGGAAATTTATTACCCACCTTACAAGAAGCTGTATGAATCCACCCAGTATTGATTATCAATATATCAGTTTCATAGGTTATAAATGCATTGGGATCATGCTGATCATCAGAGTGACCCTGTGTATGAAGTATATTATAGGACTTCCACAAATTTATTCTTGCTTGCACTCCATGTATATCAGTTCAGAGACAAAGGCAACTCAAGAAGCTGAAGTAAAATATGAAGCCAAGGCAAGCACTGTGGTAGCTTACAGGCAAGATGCAGCTTCCACACCTGCTCCACCCAGTCCTCTCCTCTTGCACAGGGGAGAAGAAGACAGTGCATCACCCCCATAGCCAAACAGCAACTTTCACCCAACTACTCACCCACAACTGCAGCCATTTAAAATGCAAATGTTGTTAATTCTACTTAATGAAGCACAATACTTCACTTTGAATGTTCACCATTTAAGTTCAATCTGTTTAGTATATTGTGTTCCTGCTCTGAGCACTCAGCAAACCTAAGTGGTGAAACACGTGAAGGGGCACAAAGGCTACATAGTCCTGCTTAATGTGTGTTACTGAACAAATGTGATATAATTACCACTACTAAAAGAATTAACTACTTCAATATGAAAAAAAGTATGCCATTTCTCTTCCACACATTATCTTTCTGATGGAAATTTTAAATGGATTTTCTGTGTATGCCTTTTACTGAATTATGCAATGGGCAAGGATTCAGCATAACTCTAAAACCATTACTAAGATACAAACTATGCCTTATCTTAAGCTGTTGCAGAGAAAATGACTGACATAAGGAAAACAACAACAAYACAGTGAAGGGATTTAACTAGCTGATGTTCCATGAAGGATGCATTCTGCTCCAAATTTGGATTGATACCATTGTATTAGTACCACGACAGTAAAAAAATAACCAAATAAAATAAAGCAGATTTGCAGAGTATCACCTCAAAATGTAGATTTTATGTAGCTGTCTGCCTATTTACCTATTAATTAGGTGTATGCAGAACTACTACAATCAGAAGGCACAAACAGCAGTCTATGGTTTTTTTAAAGACAATCCTATGGTATAAGGGCTCTTTGAAAAATACAACACATTGTGTTTAGCAAAACAGCTAAATATACTACTAATTATAACAACAGAATATCATAATTACACTCATTCTGAAAGACAGTGGTAATTGCTGCTTCTAATTTTGGAGTAGGACTAGTTGACTTTTAAAATTGTAATGGATCTAAAATTCCAGGTGAACTGCAGAACACAAAACACAAAGGAAACAGCAGTTTGTTGGAATATTGCCTCTGCTTTTAGGATATTATGTCATCATCTAACTTTCTTCAGCTCAAAGTGTAGTCAGTTCTGGATAAAACGAAAGGTATGGGATATTATAGCTTAAAAGTCACTCTCAAGGTACATGTTCTGAACTTTAATAAAGGTAAAATAGTTAAAGTTCCATTTATTTTGAGGTATTAACCATCTCTTCCCTCTGCACTTTCTATAGAATTCTCTGCATTATTAATGGAATAGAAAATTTAATTTGCAATGTAAAGTACTGGTAATATTTAGTCCTTCTATTCAAGGCACCACATAAATCCAGAATTACATATCCATATATCCAAAATATGAATTATAGAATTATATCAGATAGAAATCTTCTTAAGCATACATTATTCACAATTTTTCTCACACAATTTGCTGTTTTTCTTCTTAAGTTACAAAGAAATAAATACAATAATGTCTACACACATTAAAAAGCATCTTTTTTGATATCTAATAATTAATAACACAGGGGACCAATTCTATGCTGATTTTTTTAGCCAGATAATCTAAATTGCACMATTTGTTAACTGCATCTCCTCCTAGAGAAGCTCAGGAAGTGTGAGTTAGACGAATGGACAGTAAGSTGGATTGAGCTCAGAGAGTTGTCATCAGTGGCGTGGAGTCTAGTTGGAGGCCTGTGGCTAGCAGTGTCCCGCAGGGMTCAGTACTGGCTCCCATCCTGTTCAACTTSTTCATCAAAGACCTSCATGAGGGGACAGAGTGCCTCCTCAGCAGGTTTGCTGATGATCATAAGCTGGGAGGAGTGGCTGATACACCTGAGGGCTGTGCTGCCATTCAGAGAGACCTGGGCAGGCTGSAGAGCTGGGTGGAGAGGAACCTCAGGAGGTTCAACAAGGGCAAGTGCAGGGTCCTGCACCTAGGGAGGAATAACCCTAGGCACCAGGACAAGCTGGGGKCTGACCTTGTGGAGAGCAGCTCTGCAGAGAARGACCTGGGAGTGCTGGTGGATGACAGGTTGACCAGGAGSCAGCAATGTGCCCTTGTGGCCAAGAAGGCCAATGGTCTCCWGGGGTGCATTGGGAAGAGTGTTGCCAGCAGGTGGAGGGAGGTGATCCTGCCCCTCTATTCAGCCCTGGGGAGGCCTCATCTTGAGTACTGTGTCCAGTTCTGGGCTCCCCAGTACGAGAGAGACATGGAGCTACCGGAGAGAGTCCAGCRTAGGGCTACAAAGATGATCAGAGGGCTGGAGCATCTGCCCTATGAGGAACRGCTGCGAGAGCTGGGCCTCTTCAGCCTGGGGAAGAGAAGACTGAGGCGGGAAATCTTATCAAKGTGTACAAGTACCTGAAGGGAGGGTGTCAAGGGGAAGGGGACAAACTCTTTTCCGTTGTCCTGTGTGACAGGACAAGAGGCAATGGGCAGAAATTGAAGCACAGGAAGTTCCGCCTGACTGYGAGGGGGAATTTCTTCCCTGTGAGAGTGACGGAGCACTGGAACAGGTTGCCCAGAGAGGTTGTGCAGTCTCCTTCTCTGGAGATCTTCAAGGCCCACCTGGATGTAATCCTGTCTAAGATGCTCTAGGTACCCCTGCTGAGCAGGGAGGTYGGACTAGATGATCTCCAGAGGTCCCTTCCAATCTCACTGATTCTACGATTCTATGATTCTATGATTTGAGTTACACTAGTTTGCAGTCAGTGGAGAATTCCATTTTTAGAGATTGTGCTATAATCAACTTGGCATTTATTGTAGAATCTCCCTTTGCAAAAGTCAATAATCAAATTGCTGTCCTTGCATGTAGAAATAGAGCTAAAAAAGTTTAAAACTCTTAGATCCACTAGAATATACAAATCACTTTCCCATAAAATGGAATTTTTGTTCTATTTATTGATTTTTATCTTTAAAAGGAGTTAAAACGTTCACAGGAGAACTACATCCATTTGTTTCTTCTGATGGTTCTTGTTTCTTCTTGTGCTGGGACAGCCCTGAATAAAGTTACACTAAGAAGCTTTACTCCAGTAAGAAAGATTACTCCATAGACCTTTTCCTGGGTGAGAAATTATGTATTCAAATCCAAAGGGCCTAGGTACAAATTCTCACCTGATATGAATTCAGTGTAAAAAGTGAGATTCTGAGTCCTTCCAAAAAGAGGTCTGTTTGGCTTCTTAGCAGATGGAAAAGAGCTAATCCAAAAAAAAAAAAAATCTTCCTTCTATTCTTCCCAGTTTTTCGCTTTGAAAAAATACARAGTAGTAGTAAAGAGAAAGTAAATAGTAATGATTTTCCATAATCTTTCTTAAAAGTTCTAAAAGCTGAGGCTTTTAGAAGGCCAATGCCTTCACCATTTTTGTTCCCGTTTAACGGGTGAGATATCAGCTTTAAGGTCATAGAACAGAAGTCTTCTTCATCGTACTGTTTTTAAAATCAATTGATGCAACAATTGCTACTCTTTTGCCAGATGAACATGGCATTACAGACTTCAGTGGTCTGTGACTACCTCTGAGAAACCCACATTAGACCTGCAATTCCACTCACTTCTCCAGAACTACAAAAATGTTGCTGTTTTGCAGAAACTTTTTAGAGAGAGGGCAAAAAATCTAACAGAGAATGACTACCATTAACACACCAAAGAGAGTACGATACTTGAAAATGCCTGTCAGTAATAACCAGTATTAAGAATRATGCCCTGTAGTTAGATCACTAGCAGACCTAATGTATGTTAARCTCTTATCTTGTTCTGTAGCAATGTCAACCAACATGAAATTGGGCAATAGAGTTGCTGTCTTTTCAGAAACATGAATTTGAACTCCTGAATCACTAGCTCCTTTCTGGATCGTTTATGAATTATTTTGAATAAAGTAAGTCGGACTATACTGGGAAATTCCTACATTTATAAAAACTAATTATTTATTTCTCTATTTCCAATCATTAACCTACTATTGATTTAGAAGAGAACTCATCATAGCTTTGGGTTTCTAACATACTTTGGTGAAAGCGCTTTCAGAAAGTCTTCTGAAGATCCAACATACATTATACAGATTACCCAATTCACTTGTTCATTGATTCTTATAAAGAACTTTAATTGATTTGGGGCATGAATTTCCTTTACAAAAGTTATATTCACTGTTTACTGGGTTTATGAGTCAGAAATTCCTGGAAACACCTTCTGAGATGTTTCTGAAAAATGGCATAAAAACACTCTAGGTTATGGAACCTCTAAGTTTTTCTACCACCTCTCCTCAAACTCAGTCTTCATGGAATAGAATACACCTGAATAAATGGCAAGGAGGCAAGACTTGATCTCTGGGTTGGGAAGAGTAGCTTTATTAAAAAAAAAATGTGGTACTGAGACTGAAAGAAAAGTAGAAAAGGTACTACATACCATAGTCGGAAAAGCTATGAACAAAACTTCTGATTGAGATTTCCTCTGAGAGAAAATGCATTAGTAAATTGTGATGTAAAACAGTCTAATAATACTAGCAGAGAAGAAAGTATTATCAGTGAAAAGACTTTCCTTAAATCAGAATCCAAACCAAATCTAAAAAATTACACCATTTAACTCCTGTTAAAATACAACCTCAAAGATGTTACTGTCTTTCACAGATGCCCACAGCTGTTTAAACCAAAAAAAAAAAAAAAAAGATATTTCAGCCTATGTGCAAAACACATAGGGAACCACTAAAGTGACTTAACATGCAAAATACATTGTCTAGTTTGTCTTGTACTAGAGAAGTGACTAGAATCTCTAATGAAGCTCAATATACCTTTCTCTTTCATATGTCCAGAATGCCCTACTTTCATAAGTGTCCCTGCATTAGAAATGTTATCCATGCAAACTAGCTTCTCACTCCAAATATACTATATTCCTTTCCAAAATATACATATATATATATAAAAACATATATATATATAGCAACAGACTTTAGATTCATCCAACTGTTTTTAGTGGATCCTCCTTTCCTTTATCCTCACACAAGCTTGGGTTAAGAATAATAGATATTTGTACTCTACTTTCTCATTAGAAGCTGCTGGTACTTTCTGTGTGCTGGTGCCTGGGGAATAGTTTTTGAAAGCCTACAGCATAGCTGTCTCTTAGATTTATGCATTACTTTTAGATTGAAGAGTATGTGCCTCTCCTTGAACAATCTGACAACTGCAGTATAAGGTGTGTCCTTCGGTTGCTTCCTCTCAGCAGTTAATGAAAGTAAAATTTGAGAACCTTAARATAAACATGAGAAAAAGGATTAAAAAAATAGGAAAAGATGGGCGCATGCCTCTTAAATGTGTAAGCCAAGGAATCCAGGAAACAGTGTCTCCCTTCCTCTATGCAAGAGGCTAACTCAAAACACTTTTCTGAGGTCCCGTTGAACAATGAATTCTACAAAGCTGTTTTTCTCAAAAGGCAATTAMAAGTGCTAGAACTTCCTCCCCAAAGACCTTTCTGCATCAGATTACCAGGTTAACCTGAACTGAAAACAATTCTTCTGTCTTACAATTTGCTTGAAAAAATCCAACAGTGAATACAGAGTCATTTTTAAGGTAARATCAAGTATTAGTATTTATATATATATTTATATATAATAGTAGTATATTATATAAGATATATCTTCTATGCAGGCTAGAATTTATTCAGTGAATTTCATCTATATCTGTATCTGCAGTCTTAGTGATCAATCTTGTAGCAGTTTGGAACTAAAATGCCACAAATGTAGTTGTCTCTGTAAAAGAAATGAATAAAATAAAGCTTTTTCTGTGAAAAAAAAAAGATAGTTACATAGCTATAGGATACATTGAAAAGAAYAGAGAATAGAACAACACATGTAAATGTTGTGATATCACTGACTTTTCACACTGACTGTGTGGTATCACAAAATCAATGCTTGTTAAAGATGGAATGCCTCATTTTCTCTCATCCCAAGCTAATCCTAAATTACAGAACACTAAGCTAAATATTGGATGATGGAAAACAATYCAAAAAGAAATCATTTTTACGAGAAGATCCCTCAGATCTAGTTCTCTTTCTATTATTAAGAATAAATGAGGGAAATAGTTTGAGTTCCCATATATTCTCTCCTCTGCAATGAATAACACTGAGATTATATACCTTTTACGTTGGATAGCAAAAGTAAGTTAGTGAATTTTTATTTCCAGTTGTCCTAGTGTAGAGCAACCTCAAACATTCATAATGTGGAACAAAAAAATGTTGATGCACTCTTTGTGGTATTTGTGTGCATGACAAGGTGTTACAATGATAGACTGACAGTCTCACCCTCTGTGAACTCTCCTTCAACTTGTCACCTAGACATTAATCAGACTGTTCTTCTGCAAGGACTTCAGGATGTTTTGGTCAATGTCAACACTCTGAAAATGAGAAGTTTGCCCTTTTATTAAACTTGCCTGAGAGACATCTTCACCAATTATACCTAGGGGCTCTTCAGAAAAGAAGCTCTTACTGTACATGATTCATACTACGGCACTTGACAGCATTAAAAAATGACCAATGACTCCTAGAGTTCCCTTTCCTGTGTTTTACTGTCTCTCTATATCTTGTTCAAAAGTACTATGCATAGCTCTATTGTTCATCATTAATCCACCTCCTAACAAGCTACTATGGAGCTGAGGAAAGCTACTGAGAGCACTCTGCTGCTCTGCTCCTAGTTCTTTATAAGCACAGAAGCAATTTTGATCAACAGAAGTATGACACTGGGACTCAGGTTTTAGGCATTCATTTTGCATTTTAATAGCATGAGAGGGCTGCTCTCAGCATGTAAAGACAGAGCAGGGGAAAACTGCAATGAACAATATTGTACTGTCAAAAGTACTGTCAACCTGCAGAATTCAGAAACCATGAAGATGCTCCAACTATGATGAACTTTATTAACAAACATAAGCAAAAATAACAAAAACATATGGGAGTGGGTAGATAAAACGTCTTTTCCTTTTAAATGATTTCTGAATACAGCCCCAAACTTCATGACTCTGAAAGGTTCAGCAGCTTTTCCCTATCCTCTTTCTTCAGGCTCTTCTCCATTACTAACTTCTCTCTGAACTTTAATGACAGTGGACCAAGCTCAGGATGGATCTGCTTCTCTTGCACTATATGAACTAAGAGTTCACAGTGCTGAGATACTAGAAGCTAGTGCTACAATGCTGCTTTTGTGGTGTTTGAAAGATTAAAAGATTCCTTCCTCTTCCATCACATCTTCCCCAACAATTCTCCCTATCCTTAGACTACCTTCTGTCATTTTCTCCCTACTCCTGCACATAGAGCCAATGCTGTGTTGGTACACAACTCTTACTGTGTAGTATTTCTGAAAATGTTAAGCTCTGGTTCCAGAAGCTGGGACAACAGTAATTTGTGCTGTGTTTGGATTTCAGCCCACACCTTATGCCTACAACTACACAGACTTACTTAGATCCTGCCATACTACCCATATCGATATTTCAGTGTTCACTGGCTGGGCTAAGTCTTATTAGCATAACAAGCTTTGAAATTTTATAGTCTTTGACAAACACTCCGTATGGCAGTGGCAGAAATTATCATAATGGAGTCATGTGGCTACAGGCCAGAATTTAAGACAATAAATATAATAAGCAGTATTTTGTTTTGGATTTAGAAAAACACTGAGGTTAAGTCTGACAAACCTGAGGATAAGATGCAGCCAAGTGCAAAGCAGGATTGCCCTGAGATAATGTATTTGGTGTCTCTYTGGACTGGCACAGATTCTCCTTTTATATACAAGTCACTGTTTGGAGATGTCAGGGAATACAGTCTAACATTAGCTACTGTAAAAGCCAATGAGTTTATGGCTTTTTCTCCAAAGCCTCTGAGAACTACATAGATGGATTGTTAGGCGGACTCTGTCCCTTCACTTCCTTCTCATTTTCTTGGTTGTTGCACGTTGTCATTCTACCTCAGCTCTGCTGCCTGCCCGCACCCTTTTACACAGGAAACACTTCCAAATGCAGAAGCCTGAAGATGGCATGATCTATGAGAGACTTCACAGCACAGATTTCTCAAGAAACCCACACAGTCTATTTATATACCAACAGCTGCAGCAGAGGCAGAATAGACTGAAYACAAGCAGACCCAGAAAAAGCAATCCCTCATTTCAGAACATCATTATAATACACAAAACATATAGCTCTTTTCATTCATCTTTAAAGGAAACGCTTAAACTGATCAATCTGGTCTCTGCAATGCTTACAATGTGTTCCACCTTAATGGCTTCTGGATAGCTAGTAAGCATTTGTGAGAGCTGCGAGCAACTGTGAAGAAGTCGTCTTGAGTCCTTGATTTAAAAAATGACTGGCAATTTTATCTGCTTCAATACCCTAGTGGTATATGTTTGCAGTTGATTAGTCACTGCAGATTACTTTTCAGCCCACATGGCAACAGTTTTTGTTACTGAGAACAAGGAAAAATGGGTCAGAATGGTGAAATTCAATTCTAATTTTCTGATGTCCCTACAAACATAAAATTGCTTGTCTAGGTGAAAAAAATACACCTAAATATCTTAAGGGTATTAAGATAAAAGTAAAATTTTCTGATTAAGATGACACTTTCTCTGTTATATTAGGATCTTTTCATCATACAAGAAAAGGAAAACAAACAAACAAACAAACAAACAAACAAAAACCCAGTGACGTCTTCTGGCACTGCATTCCTCTCAGCTTTGAAATCTAAATATTAAATAGTGTCAGAACAGCAGTCTTTTTCCGGACACAGTCTTCTGAAAGACTGCTTAAGTAATAACAAGAWTTGCTATGTAAATTAAACTTTGATAAGTCTCACTCAACATCTTCTTTTTTCTGTGTAACCTCTGCAGAAAAATGCATACTCCATTTTACATTTTCATTAACGCACCAGTGCACTGGAGGTTGAAAAGGTTAAAGATGTTTAATTGTTACTAGACRATAATCAGTCAAAAAAGATTCTACCATGTAGCTGGCTGGCAAAGATGTTGTATTTTTAGATACACCCCTTCCCATTCTTCCTTTCCCTTTGGAATTTATCATTAAGCCGCATATATATGTATCACATGACATGTACAGCCAGGAATCAATGTGAAAAGCCAAATCTAAAAGCTTTTTGTCATATCTCATTTTCGGAGACCAAGTACAGAGAAAACCTGCATGATTTTTTTGGTGGAAGAGATCAGCTTTACTGTTTTCATCACTTATATAAATGACAACCCTCAGAGGCCCTAAACATGGACCCAAACTAATTGTTTCAGACCCAGAGCAATCAAAATAYGAAGACAGGTTTGATGCAGAAAAAATATGTAATTTATCACCTCTTTCCCTCTCCCTTTACTTGCAGCCCTGTTGAGCCAAGACTGGAAAGTAAAGAGAAAAGAGATGTGTCTCTGAACGTGTACGTGACTCCAGGAAATGATGGGGCACAGGGCATGGGGAGGAGGAGAAAGGAGACACAATTGTGACAATTAACATTCCCTTCATCTTCCTCTCCCTCCTGGTCTTCTCCTGATACTAGAATAGTATGTTTTTCCACTTCCATGGTGAATCTCCATACACCTCTGTTAATGGACYTTCTCTAAGCTGTTTGCCTAGGACCTTCAAAGTGCCATTCACCCCACTCTAACTAAAACTAATAAAAAGAATTGCCCTCTGGAGGAGTTTCTCTCTATGCTTTGATTACAGAGGGATCCTGAAGGGATTTTTTAGGCTCCTTGTTTTTATAAGCTTTAATCCAACCTGAGTATTGAAGAGAGTATTATTTTTTATTCAGAACAATCCTGTATCTTCCTGGAGACGCTAAATGGATCAGTTAACACATTTTTGAAGGTATTTAGAAACTATGACATTAAAGGATTATATAAAAATCTGAATACAACAGAACATAATGCAATTTAATATACACTACAGTATATAAACTATATTCAGGCATCAATTTAAGCAGCAAATGGTATATTTTAATAACCTAACCTGCCTTTATTCAAAAAAGAAAAAAAAAAGTAAAGAAAAAGGCACAACAAAAACACAATAGTCTTGGAACTAGCACAATGTATAAAAGGTCATAGATCTGGATGGAAAAAGGTCATTCCATCTGCAGGATATTTTGAAATTTGCTCTTCTTCAGACACTTGAGCRATACTGTAACATCTACAAAACCCTTCATGAATGGAAATGAGCTTTAGGCYCTGGGCAGGCTGGTGGAGACATGGAAGCTAAGAGCCCTGGGAGCACGTACTGCTGAGGAGGTGCAGCCAGGATGCCCAGCCCCCCACTCCTCTTTTGCATGCAGTACAGGCCAGAAGAGCAGAGTACCAATCCTGCAGGTTTTGATCCTGAGAAGACAGTAAATKTACACATTCTTGTGCTCCCCTCAATAATGAGGAACTGAATTTTCCCTAAGGGATAGTACGAAATCAAAATAGTTTCTTCTTATTTTAAAAAATTATGGTGTTGTGCATAGCTTTGGGCTCAGCCTGAAAATATATCAGGTTGAAATAAGTGAGCATCAGCAAGAATAAAGACACAGCTATATTTCTAAAAGCAATCACAAAGATTTCTAAATGATTAAAGTCAATAATAAGGATTACCCAAATTGCATCATTCTAGCTTGTCTGCATGGATCAATACAAAAACAGGTACCAACAGGGAATGGAGGAAAAGGACAGGCATGGTACTCCATGGCAAGTCACCTTGCTCTGCACCAGTGAGTCTTAAAAGYAGTTTAAGAACTGAGTTAAAATGGAAGACTAGTGGGAGTAATAAGGGCCAAGACTGTGTCCTACAGCAGACAGRGCTGGGGCTAGAAGGTCACTGTGCTACACCTTTGCTGAGCTCATCAAGAGCTGCTGAAGAGATAGACTGGCTATGCTAGGTGTTACTTGATCCCCTGTGTTGACTTTGCTGATGGAGAGCAGTATTTACGCTGAATGCAGATTGCATTTTAGTGAAATCCAGTGCAACCTTCTAAATCACTGAGTCCTTCTAAACAATATTATTAAACTACCATAATAATTGCCTTGCTCTTCAGAACAAAGTCTCAAAGCACATTACGAGCAGCAGTGAAGGAACTCACACAGGCCCACTGCAAAGAAGAGGGGCATTATTACTGCTGCTGCTTGCGGCTCATGAAGTTGTGCTCCACAGAATTTCCAGCTAGACTAGTGACCACTATAAACTTCAATCTGTGCAAGAGTACATCCTGTGTTGTTCCTCTCAAAGAATCATCACTGCTTCCTTCATGCTCAGTATTTTAACTTAAGTTCCAGGTCTTGAGACTCTTGTAATTACAAGAGACTCTCAGCTTTCATTTACAAGAAACAAAATGAAAACAAACCCTAGAAAAAAGCTATATTTCTGGAGCCAAAGTTGGAAAATCTGTTCAGTCTACCCTAAGACAGAAGGCAAATGAAAACAACAAAAATGTATTTTCTTTTTGTACTTCAGATATTCCAATTCTCTTAAGCAGTAGCAGCATCTTGTTGAGGGTTGAGTCACAATTTCTTTATGTTTCTGGCTATCAGCCCTGTGCAGCTGGCATCAAGTCAGCTGGCTATGATAAAATCTTGACCTCTTCACAGAGGAAGTTGCCCCAAGAGACATTTCCAAATTAGGCAAGAGCCTTATGGCAGAGCTAAGACGAGAATCCAGATCTTAATTATACCATACTTCATGTTAACAAGAAACTGTTAATATCCTCACACAAGTGAGCTAACTGGCAACTCACTAGAGGAAATAAGAGGCAATAGCTTGAGGTTTAGACTTTTAGTTGAAGTTCAGAGAAGCTGAGTTCAAACTGGCAACTCTTCTACTGCATTCCTGCATCACATAAGGCAAAGCCCTAACTAACAAAGCCCTGTCTTGCAAAAGCCCAACTCAATCTGATTTATTACATTTGCTTATATGCCAATAACAATGTTTCACTTCAGGGTAATGAAGTGAACATCATTCTGTAAGCAATTATGAGAGCCCACTACTTGATGGAGGAAGTGCCCACAGCCTTAATGTCAGTACTGGTACTTTGATGGATAAACACGTGACCACAGTATTAWGGAGACAGACTAGACTGAATCGTTCCTTTTTTGTTCTAGACTATGTCACTGTGAATGATCACTCCCCATCTGTTGGGCTTGCAATATGTGCAAACCTGAAATCAATGATAACAAAATGGAAATAAACTGGGGCTTCTAACAGGTTTTATCATATGTTTCTTGTACAAGATATTTCAGAAATGCCAYAAAATTCTTTTTTCTAAATATATTGTGCAGTTCAGAAATCTAACTTCTAAGTTTTTCAATCCCCCAAATTCTGGTCTTATGTTTAGATGGAATACCAATTTCTCAGCTTTTTACAGTGAAAGAAGTATTATGCGACGCCAAAACCCCTTCATCTCCAGCCATAAAAATGACTCGCTAATTTGTCCTTCAGGGGAGGAGGGATATCCACAGTGGATGACAAATGGCTAAGCCATACGCATGCACTTCCTATCTACACCGAAAAGAAATTAAACAGCTATCAGCTTACTGTGGAAGTCAGAGCCACAAGCAATWATTTACGTGAACAATAACCTGGCACGTTTCTCTGCTGGAATGGCAGCTGCTACTGCTAATGTTGTAAAGTCCTTGGAGCTACTTTGGATCCCAACATTCACATCTGACCCTGGTCTTTCCTGGATGCTTAGACTTAGAGAGGACAGACTTTGGAGGTCACTGTCTGACCGTGACCACTGCTTTAAGGAGGCAAAACAGTCTATGTTTTCCTACGTGRGAGTCAATTAAAATCTGTCACTAATTAAACTGGTGCTGCTTTCTCCGCTCTCTGCATTTAAGAACTATTCTGTGTGTAATTAATTAATAATTGGATTAATGCACATAAATACCTGCACTAAGGAGAAAAGGGCTCTTTATTCTAGCAGAGCTTACTCTGCTGGAACACCACCACCAAAGCCAATGGATGAAAATAAAAGGCAGACAAATTCATATGAAAAATAAAACAAACATTTCAAAGAATGAAGGGGATCAAGTGCCTCTAATAAAGGCCTTGCAGGCTTTAAATCAGTATCTTCCTGGAATACAGGCTTTAGTCAAACACCAGTTAGACATCTCAGTGTAAGAGTAATTAGGTGACTTTCTGCAACTTGAACTATGTAAGGGTCAGACTAGGTGATCCAATACCCCCTTTGGCCTTATGACTATGAATCTATTCATTCACTATTCTACCATACTACAAATCCCTGCTTCCATTTTTAGAACACAAAATATTACATGCAGGAAAAATGGAGGAGCTTTCATGGGCTATGCCACAAGGTTTGGAAAAAAATGACATTGATCAGCAAATAAATAAATAGAACAGTATTGCAATKGTGCAATATTATAGTACCATGCATGCATCTAGTGCAATAGTACCATGAAATAGTAATATATAAGTATTAACAAAATAATGAGATTATCACTATCAGKAAAAGAAGGTATCATCTTCAATTCATTTATTTTTTCCTAAAGGCAAATTAATGTCTCAAATAGTAGTGAATTTTTGAGTGCAGAGAATTCAAAAATTGGCATTTTTTTCTTATACTAAGTCTCCTTAAAGCGAGGAGAGATGGAGATGGGAGAAAGGGATATTCCATGCTTACAACATAATTTCCAGCCAATAGGTTGGAAGGCCATAGAAATTAGCTCCAAAAGTTATCTTGGATGAGAACTTTTATCTAATACTCTTATACGAACACAGCTAAATATACTTTCCCATTTCACACTCAGGCAGTCACTGAGGGTTCAGTCCCACACCCATCTGCAGCAATGGCAGAAATCCTACAGACTTCTCTGAAAGCAGGATAAAACTCATTAATTATCAGTGTTACAGCAAAGTGAGGGGCTTTTTTTTATTATTATTATTAAACTGATGAAATTTTAGATTAAGGAATTGAAGTTGGGCTTCTATTATACCAGCACCTATTACACCTAAACAGGCCTGAAGAGCCCCGTGTAAGTGACAAGTGCATTTTACCAAAAAATTTAAACAAGTGGCTACATTATAATACCACATGGAAAACTGGGATGATATTTTTCAAAAGCATCTGGAATAAGTACTCAAAAGTCACTTCTAAAGATCAGTTACAGACATTTTTTATGTTTTTATCTGTAGTTCCTATGCCACCTATATTATAAATCAATTTTGACCAGACAGAATGAAAGAGTGTAACAAAATTCAAGGAAAGGAAAGGATAAACTCTAAAGTAATAAGATCAGGCTGTTACTCATTTATGGTACATTCACATCCTGACAGTTCCATGATTTCTGGGAAAGATTTATCTTGTCRTTAAGACAAGATAAATCTAAAATCATTTCTCAAGTGTCATGAACAAAGTGAACTTTTAGAAGAGGCAGGGATGGGAAAACAATGTCAGGTGAGTCGTCAGCAGGTTGCCTTGGTGCAGAAYGCTCCATACCCAAAACACCATTGAAGACAGCATGGATTCCCCCTATGGGAGAAGAAGATGCTTCTGTTTTGAGGGATGAAAAAGTAATTCTGCAGTGATTCTGACATCACATCAAAGCAGAAATTACCACCAAATTTGAACAATTCCATCTTATCTTTAAAAAATGTATATGCAATTTGCAACTGYGATTGAGTGAATATTTTATGTCAAAGATTCACGTAAGGTCACCTCTGTAGGGTTTCTTTTTGTAGTCTATTTCTACAAAACCTTTTCAAGCCACTTAGTTAGATTTATATATTTTTTTTAATTTTTAAAGGCAACTGAATATTCAAATGCACTTTTATATTTTAAGTGTAATTTCTAATTACATGCACAATTGCTAATCCATCTGTTTACTACATACTGTAAATGTCTGTAGTTATACATGCTTGAATAATTATTGAAAATTAAATATTGTAAACAGTCAAATTAATTTCTCTCAGCATACAAAATTGCAGGAAGGCTGTAAGATGATAAAATATTACTTGCCCTCAGAAATGGAACAAGTCACTCTTATCCTACACCTCACTGAATGTGCTTATTGCTGTTCTGTAATAGATAGGAAACTTTTTAATCCAAAAATTTGTAACAAGAAGAGTTTGAAAAGCTCCATTACACTCTGCTATCACTGAAASAGTGATTTAAAGAGTGTGGTCTGAAAATGTTTTGGCTGTGCTGGAACAAAAACATCATGTTCCTTATGAGGCAATTTGCTGTTAACACTCTTCCAATTCTGGCCCCATAGAAGCATTTTAGGTATCTCTATAACAAAATAAGGAAGTCATCTTTTCTTTTTTATTGATTTATTTGTAAGCTTGCACCATAACAATGTTACTCAAGGAGCCCCTAGTAGGAAAACATTTGAACATAAAAACGTGWATTTGAATATACATCATCCATTCACAGAAGAGATACGGCTTTCCTTCCCAGGCTTTCTGTGCAAAACCAGGCTGAGCCATAGTACCTACCTACTATACAACTATGATAACATTTTGCTTACTCTGGGCCCAGGGAGGCAGTCAGAGAACATATTCATTATCTGCACAGATCCATTGTGTGAGCTAATGTAGTACTGGTCCTTCCACAGAGCGTATGTAGGAAGAAAAGCAAAGCATTTGTATGCATTCATAAGCKTTCAACCCAGGTAAGATCATCTATTTTGACTCATGCATAACAAAGGCTGTGGACTTTCACCTCTCCATTCCTGCAGCCAAATCACAACCTTATAGCAGTACTTTTATATCACATCTAGCTAAAATTATCCTGAGCAGCATTACACTCATGCCAGAAAAATGTTATTATTTCTGATCTGAATTTCTCTAACTTCACTTTCCAACCGTTTTTATGCTTCCTATATGCCAAACGAAAGATGTTGCTTGTTAGAAATTCCATCCCCACGTTGTCACATACAGTTTTGAAGGCATCACCCTTTAAAATTTTTCTTGACAAATTAAATAGACTAAATTTCTTTAACTTCTCACAATAAGGTGGTGTAAACTTTACGTTGTAAAAAGAYGACTGAGAACCGCAGTGTTCCTGTACTGATGTGATACTTTTAAGCAGATGGCTTGACTCAGGATCCAGACATGCTTAAAAAGAGATGAGAATCTGTCTCTAAATATCTAACTTAATCATTTAAAAGTGAATCTTACTGCCTACACAAGGAAGCAACTGAAGAGTATTTAGGATCTTAACTCCTGTACATGTGTCTACACACACAGTTATCAATCAGAAATTGAGATACCCAGATACGAATCTTAATCCCTGGTTTTGGACCAAACATCTCCGAAGCCCTTCCACAAGACTATTGAGCTAAAATGCTGGAGGAAGGGAAGGGCATGCTCCATTAGGTATTTTTTTTTTTAAGTTGGGTAAGAACAGTAGCCAGCTTTTCTAGAATATAAAAGAAGTTTCAYCTTTCAGGAACACAACTAGGTATCACGCTTGAAAAGTTCAGCCTTCCTAGGTGGCTCTTCCCTTATATTCCAGTGAAATAGAAACTAAACCATCCTATTGTAAAACTGTTCCTGTCTTCTTACCAAAAAAAAAAAAATAAATAAAAAGGAAAAGAGGAAAAGAGGGGGGAAAAAGATAAAATTATCTACATTGCATTAAAGGAAAAATAAAAGTAAATCAATCTGAATCTTATTTAGTTGAAAAATTCTTAATAAAAAAAGTTGCTTTTGCAACTTGTGCAAAAAAATGGCAAAACTATATATATATAAATGAAATCTACATATATATCATATATACATACATATATATACATTTATCTTTAGACATATATAAGAAAGGGAGGGGAGATCTCTATACAGATATAGATGCAAGCATCCACTGCTAGCTTATTCAGGAGGCAACAAAGAAATGAGGCAGCAAAGAAATGAGCTGATAGTTGAGAGAGAGCAAGCAGAGGAAGAGAGTAAGAAAATAMACACACCATAGCTGTACCAATACATAAGTACCAAACCACTTTTTGTGCACCATTTAAACCATAAAACTAAAGGGGAGCAGATACGCTGAGGTAATCATGCAGCAAAGCAGTGTGAGATATCAGCCMAAAGCTAAAGCTTTCAAGTAACCAGAGAAAATGACATAGCTCAGTATGATGGCCAGCTTAGGATGCCTCACTGCACGTACGCGCACTCCTTCTCCAGCACGCAGACAGCAATGCCAAAATATCTGTAGACTTCAAAGCTTGCATCCTTTGTAAGACRTAAGGGCTTTTAACAAACAGCTTCCTTTTAGTGTGGGACAGTGCTATCCAAAGGCATCTGAATTACCGTACCCTTAAATTTCTGAATCAGAAATTACCTGAATTTTAGTCAAAGCTGAAAAATTCCATCTCTTAAGGAGTGCCTTAGGAGCTATATGCTCAGCAGCAATGAAAAATCAGGCCACTTCCAACACAGCTGCCTACATATGGTATTCAGAGCATAATTTCAAGCGTGTAGGTGTGAGACCCAGTTTAAAAATACCTTTTCTTCTTCTCCTTTTTTTTTTTTTTTTTTCCTGGGATGTTCTACTATAGATGTTTGCACTTTTTCCTTCAGGGAGCCTAAGCAGCAAACAGTCTGCTAGGAGATTAAAGAGCAAAGGTTACTTAAGCCTTACATAAGCTGCAGCAGGAGCAAAACTTAGGCTGAATTTTCAGAGCTGGATATACGGTGGATTTTGACACAGAATTTAATGCATCTGATATGCAGAATCATCTAGATTTGGCATCAGACGGTAACGGTTCTTTACGCTGAGACACCCACAAGTGCAGCTACCTGTAAAATGCAGCCTGCACTTTGGCTAAGGGSCCCCCCAGACTCGCTGCTCAGAGCCTCCAGCAGCTTCCCTCAGGCTCCCGTCTCAGGGAGAACCCTCATTTATCCTTGGTTCATATGTGGTTTTGTACTGTACCCACAGCATGGTCCAAAAGGAAAATTATAGTATAGTATACATGGTGACTTAATTCCATTAGTCATTTTCTCATAGTTTGAATGTTGGTTTTCTGTTACCAAGGTGGGAGACGTTACATACSCTTACCAGTGACTCAGGAAGACCAACTGCTTGGTGAGGAAAGAGGGCGAGTGAGAGGTGGTATGAATAGCCGGCTATCTAATACTGCTATTTAACTCAATACAAGCCAGGAATTAAGATACCTGTTGTGCTGCATTGACCTGAACTGACGTGATCTCCACAGGTGTGATCTCCATGGTGCCACGCCTGTGAAATGGAGGCACTGTGGCAGCGCCAGGCCCGCGAAATGGCCGCCTAAGAGAGAGGCCAGGCCCAGGAAATGGCGTCACCGGAGCAGTGTGTGCCCCCCCCCACACACACACACAAATGAAATGGCGGCACCGGAGCAGAGTCGCGCCCTCCCCACCCCCACACATACACGAAATGGCGGCACCAGAGCAGCGTCGTGCCCTTCCCACCCACACACATGCACAAAATGGTGGCACCAACGCGGCATCTGGCCTCCAGAGCTCAGCGGCACACAGCGAGCCATCACCCACGTGACATAGCTCCTTCCCGYGTCCCGGAAAACTGCCTCTGCCTGGGCGCGGGCGGGAAAGCAATCTTCTTGTCGCATCCCCGGGGACAGGCCGCAGTGAGGGAGCCCCATGGCCTCCACAGTGTGCCCACACACACATTTTAAAAGCGTGAGCTCAACTGCTTGTGCTAAGACAGCACGGGAAAAACTCAACGCTGATCAAAACGGCTTTTTTTTTTTCTTCTACACCCCCATCTGCTTTTTCCCATCTGTTGTCTCAAACCCCCCCCCCAACTGCAAACTTTTTGGTGCAGTGACCATCTTTTCTGCTATGCTTTTAGGCGGCCAAGCACAGCAGGGTGCTGGCTCACAGCTAGAGCTGTAAAAAGGTGCTACGATATTGCAAATAGATACGAAAAAATAAGTCATACTTTCAGCTTAGCAAAAGGCAGCACAGGTTTTGCTTTTCTTCTTTCTTCCTTCTTAATTAAGAATTTTTCCTTCTTAATTAAGAATTATTTTTAATTTAGAATTAACTACTGAATGAAAAAATATATATATTTTCTTGCAGCACTCACTGAGGAGAAATTAAGGTATCCTGAGGTAAAAGGTTGTATTTATTTACTCAAAAACACTGTGAGAGGTGAGCGCGAGTACTGATGATGATGACAGCCAAGTCCACTCACAGCTTAGATGTCTGTGAAACAGTCTTGAATATAAAGTACTTTCTACTTGGTGCAATTGTCTYTGTACAGTCAGTGCAACAAAATACATATTATTTTCTTCATGATTTCATCCCTTTTCCTTGTGTCTGTTTATAGCCAAAAACGACCTCTCTCTACACTGAAATTTCTCCTTCTCCAAACATTTTTGTTTTCCAATTAGATCTTTTATTATGCTCTTAGTGCTGTATTTCTGCTGGTAACAACGAAGCGAGGCAAAGAGGTTAGGCTAATGCCTTGCCGGATATTATCAAATCCCAGCTAGTCTGCATAATGACTCCAAGCGGAAAGTAAAAATAGACGTTTTGGAGGTGGAAGAGCAACCTTTTCCTTCACATGAAATGCCTTTCAGGTCCTCCCGCATCAACCCCAGGATAGTAGGAGCAGTGCAGAAAACAAACAGAAAGGACATAAATTAGCAAGAGGGCAGTAAAATCGCTTCATCCAGCTGAGGAAAGAAGGACCGAGCCCTGTCTGGTCTGGTCACTACTACACCAGGTTACAGGTTGCTCCATAAAGAGGTCTCTCCACATCCAGCAACCCAAACTCAAGCAGAGGTTTTTGCATGCACCAAAATTCAGGTCACGCATGTTATATCGAGTCAAAACTGCATTTTGCCCTTGTAGACTACTTCACAGTAAATTTTGGTCATGTGTTTGCCTGAGGTTTTTTTTTTTTTTCTTTCATCAATAGCATTCCCTTAATTAGTTTGGATTACATTAAGTATTACAAGAAAAAAGAATGAGAGAAACGAAATAAGAGAAATCCCATAAGAAATTACAGACTCAGCTGATCTATAGCATCAGACATCTCTAAGCTGTTAATTCTAGCTCATTTTTTTTATCCTTGTACCTTTTTTGATAAACTTGTGTTTGTTCTCATTATCAATCTAATTCATATCTACTCAATAAATTAATTTTAGCTACAATTACTTCTTGTGTCATTTCTAATGTACCCCTAGGTTCCATCACAAGAATTGCCACAGATATATAGAATAAAAATGAAAAAGAAAAAAATTCTCTGTCCCTAGTTTCCTCTCTCAAAGGATCACTGAATAGTATCAGTGACAGGCATAAAAAAATGTCCTCAGTGATTAAAAAAGAAGCCCTTGTCCCCACATTAACAAAAATAACCTGAACACCTTTGAGCAATGACAGCATCCTCCCATAATGATATTGTTTTAAGCATAAGATGGCTGAATCTTCAGGTGGCATAAACCATACCATTCAACTGAAGTTGTACTCCTATAAGCACCTGTGCTTCTCTAAGCAATCTTTAGAAAAAAAACATTGCACATTTTATTACATAGTGTCTGCGATTCAAATGAAGGTCAGAAAATACAAGCATATGGTGAAAGGAAGCAAATTAATTATAGCTAAAATATTTGCTTGCAGAGCAGACTACTCCTTAAGTGTTTATCTTTTGGGTATTGTGGCTACATAAAAAAATTGTGATTGCGCACTGCTGTTAATATGCTATTGTTAAGTTAAAGTTCAGGAAATATATAATTTCCAAACGAAATCCCTTCTAGATCTGAAAAGCTACTTGTTAATTACCATACATATAAATTATTGCAGCATAATTCCCTGCATGTAAAACATCTAACAAAAACATTTGTTTTCTCTTAAAAGGCAACAAAATCGTAACATACGATGACATCAGCTCGTATTCACACAATGCAATGATCAAAAATGTTCTTGCATGGAAAGTACCAGTGAATGTGCTATCAAGAAAGAAAGAACAGTGCAGTTATGGGGTATCCTGGGACCTCAGAGATCTAAGTTAGCCTCCCTGTTCCATGACAACATTGGACAAGCTACGCAGGGCTGTGCATGAGGTTGGATTGACTGAGAGGGGTTTACTTTTTTCCACTTAAGAGGCAGGAGTCAGCTTTGCCCTCACATGCCTTGGAGGCTTCATTACATCCTTTCAGGTTTCATTGCCACTATGAAACTGGAATCTTTATGGTCTTGCCTTTGGGTTAACAGAAAGGAGGGCAAGGAAGAACTGAAAGTCGGGGTTGGGAAATTATGGAGTCGTAGGGAATAGCGTAGGAAATAGGAAAGGAAATAGGGGCTCCTGAGGCTCCTGTGTTCAAGACCTGTCGTACCCAGATAACCTCTGCACACACAACAGGGAATGACAGAGTCAGGTGGGAGGATGCATWCGGTCAGCCACATAGTCAAGGTTCCACAGGGACAGGCTGGGCTGGACCATCACCAGCGAGGCCTTATTCATATACGGTCAGGAGCTATGGTTGGAAGGCAAATTAAGTTAAAATCTTTACTGTTGGCATAGGTTTAGTTCTTAGCCTCTCTTTTTTTCTCAGTTCCCTGCTTTTGGAAAAGGAAAAATGGTAGTTCTCCATCTTATCGTACAGTGTAAAAAGCTTAACTATCAAGGGAATACAGAACCAAGTATGTACAATAGATGCGTAAGTATAGGCATTGCAAAAGTTGTAAGATGATCAGTTTGAAAACGTGGTTACAGGACTAGGCTCTTCTTTATGGAGATTCTTTCTTAGAGCCCTGCAAAACGAAATGTATTACAGGAAAGATGTGATTAGGGGGGTCTTCCAATATTTAACCCCTAGATACTGCTCTATTTTTACACATATATGTCTCTTGTTAAATTAAGCTCTGTGCATCTAGACATATGGCAAACCGATCTGTACAATTATACAGATAAGGTCACATACTTAACTGGCAAGAACTGGCAACAACCGTACTAACTTCGAGAAGTTGTGTAAGTGTTCTCAAAGAGAGGAAAACACTCTTATTAACATAAAAGGAAGGGGGGAAGAAAAGGGAGAATAATTTCACAGAAACAAATTATCTTTGCTTATATCAGTGTAATCCTGACAGAGACCGGAGAGACAAAGAGAAGACAAAAATAACATAAATACACTGTTAACCTTAATTTTTGAACAAACCAGCTCAGCTGTATTCCAAGCTGATGAGGTTTCAGAGATTTATTAGGCGCTGATGCAACCTGCTCCGTGATGGAAGACAAAGAAGAATCAATAGTCTGTGATTACTGACATCATGATGGCTTATGCAAACACACCTGTCTTTACAGTTGCCTTCTCTTTTATTCCTATTTCCCAGCTATTTTGTTCAAAATATTCATGTGCAGGATAGGTCAAACATTTTCTCAGACAGAAAATGTCTCCGTGATCTTCGTTTGTATGCTGCTAAGTACTGCAGGATCAAATATTACATTGATACTAGATTATAGCTACAGTCCTTGCCTCAAAGCAAAGAACTTCCACTCCACAAAGAGATATTAGAAAGAGCCCATGCAATAATTATCACCATTCAAACTACTAAAAGTGCCTGTCCTAAGATGACAACAAAAGTGTACTCACAGCAACTAAGCAAAAGGGAAGAAAGTGCTGATTCTAATATTGTCCAAAATCCCAGACACGTGTAGCACTGTTGATTGTTAAGCAAAAGCTAAATGCAAATCACTTGACTGACTACTAAGCAGTAGCAAATAAAAAGAAAACAAAAATTAAAAAAGAAAATCAACCCTTCACGTCAGCTGGCCTAACATTACAGCTTTATATTCCTCCTGGCAGCTTCTTCTCAACATCTGCAGGAACATCACTGCTCATGGGTTCCACATCTAAGTACCCATAACTCAAAAATCTAATTTCCCCTGACAAAACTCAGTCTCGGACCACAAGCAATTGTAACACAGGGGCATTCACTGCTATTATCATAACAATGTTCAGTAGGAGATGATGCCCATACATAGCATATGTATAACAGGGCTGTGACTCAGTACATAGTTTCACTCAATGACCTTAATTATGCTTCTGCCACTGATAATAATTCTATGAATAGAGTTTGACTAGCTGGAAGTTAATATAACAATAACAACCCTAACTGCAGAACCTGGAAATCAGTTGGAAGTGAAGGAATAGCACAACATACGAAAATGGTAGCTGGTTTCTTGACCCATTCTAACTAGTCATGGTGCCTGGAAAATTATAAATAAAAAAACTGGACTGACAGACAAGGTAGAAGAATTGGTTATACARCTAAGCTGAGAGCCAAACATAGTTATGAAAGCAAAGAGATTCTACTTTGCTGTCTCTATTGAAGCAAATGGGGAGCTCAGGTTAAAAACTGATAGTAGACTGAATAGGCCAGGATACAATGATCCAGCCAAGCCAATGCAAATACTCATGAAGTCCCTTTCTATAAGACATAAATAATGAGGTCATCATGGAGATTCACATGAAGATAAAAACTTCTATAAGGCATGTTTAAATCTGCTGATTACARAAATAAGGCGTTTATGAGCAACATTGATTGGTACAATTTTAAAGGAAGCTCTTAATATCAGATACATCGAGCAAGCTGAACCATATTCGGCGCTTCACAAATCAAAAACTACTGCTAGAAGAAATCAGGTCTTTTCAGGAGAGATGATAAAGCTGGATTTATTTCATTAATAGTAGCATTACTGTGGCCTCAACTAAGGTGGTGCGACTCACACCTTGATTCCCTCCACAGATAACACATACAGAGTAAGGTGGGAATCACAGCCAGGGAGCAAGGAAGAAACAGGCTGTCTGAGTTCAAGTTTCTTCCTTTATCTGTAGTATCAGTGGTCTGGCCACTAGACTATAGTTGCTTAATCCAAAAATACTTTATATTCCTCTTCATCCTACCATTTTAGAAGTGAGGCTCAGCACTCTTTTTATCTATATATAAATACATGACTGTGAATGGATGTGCATTCATGCAGACATGTCTGAAAAAATCAATATCTTCCACTTTCAGAGTCCATTTTATCTGCAAACTGTCTGCTKTGGATTAATTCCCAGAACAATCACATGAAGTAAGTAAATATTTCCATTCATATATAAAAAAAAGAAAAGAAAAAAAAAAAAGAAAAACATTGAGGCTAGGTGACTCACTCAAAGTCAAAATAAGAGTTCATGTCACTGCTAGTTGCAGCTCAGGAGTTAATTGAAAATGTACTCTGGGGAATAAACGTGCACTGGCAAGCAGATGGACTTGATGATTTACATCCTTTCCCCTCTCTCTTTTTTTGATTATTATTGCTATTATTGTTGCTGTTATTACAAGTTCCTTGAGGCAGTAACTTTGTCTAACAGGTTGTACAATGCCTAGTAGACTTCCAGGTCCCATTGTGATTAGGCAAGTAACAGCAACATCTATGGTCTTTTGATTTGCTAGGGACTAATTCATGGCTTAAACCACTGGAAAGATGGTGTCTACTAAAGAATGAGCCATCCTAAAGTATAAATTAAGGTTTTTAATATACTCAGAAAAAGCCTAATTTTTAATAGTGAGCATATTATAAAGAAGTCATAAGACACATGCTTTAAAGTAATATTGAGAGCTGAAAGAAAAGAATGATCTTTTTTACTTTGTTAAAATCGATASTAATATTACTCAGTTATAGGTATACTGGGCTGGACCAAGCACCTGTTATTGAATGTAGCACTTCYACAAGTAGTGCTGGAGACAGAGGAAGGAAGGGAAACAAATGTCCCCAAATTTACCATTGATTTAAGAGACCTACAGTCAATGATTTCTTTTTCTGTAAAGTCTCATGAAACAGGTCACTTGAGCTGTAGTGACACCTACAATATAAATGGCAGTGAGCACAACAATCACAGATCCATCTCCTACAATCCAGGTAGCTATTTTACAAGTATCTTACAGATAGCCTGTATGCACACAAATCTAACGCTGTACCACGCCAAACACACGGGCACATGCCAATAGCCAGCATGCCACCATGTTTCAGAAGGCAGCTCAGGAGGGAGCCTGATCTGCAACACCCTGCAAAATTCGAGATATTTCCCATTTTGTTGAGTGTAGTGTCTAAAAGGTGCCCTGGAGGGAGATGGCAAGTTAGAATACAGAATCCAGAAAAAAGGCTAAAGGTTTTCCTGTATGAAGYATCTAAGATTTTATTTCAAAGTAAGTTTAGAAAGAATTTAATAGTATGAGCTATGTCAACTGTAATCTCAGACAGATCCCCAGCAATGCAGCAGAACATCCATAACAGGGTGGGAACACGGAGTAGGGAGAACTGGTCTACCAGAGTAAAAAGCTGCCTATTCTTAACAGAATAAAATAAAAAGATAGAATGAAATGGCTCTTAAAAGAGAGTGACAAAAGGACCAAGGTAGTATTAAATTTAGTTTGATATCATTGATACAAAATGCATTAAAAACATCATCATAGAAGTAATTTTGTTTAATCTTTGCTAATAGTCTAGCATTACCTATAATTATTATGTGGTCGGAGGTTTTAAATGCCCCATACTTTATGGCACTAATAGATGCTAGCTTTTCCCCCAACTCAATGTAGCTTAGGTTTAACCTGAAAAATGTCTCACTTCCATTCACTGTCTGCATGGCATTTTGCATCACCCAAAAAGCACTGGGTACCTTCATAATTGGATTGTTAAAATCACTGAAACATGCCTCCCAGAACAAGATGTGTCCCCCTGAAATGATATCCACCACCTGAAAACCCCAGAAGAACTGAAAATTATGTTTAACAATCTTTCTTCCTCTGCTGGCAAAAACATCCAAATTTGGGCTTTGGAGAAACAAGAATTTACCACAGAGTSCCAAGAAGTGCTCTCCTGAATACATAAGCGACAATCATTCTCTCATCATCATTATTTCTAGGCTGAAAAGAGCCACTGAATAGCCAAAAGCTATACTACTTGTAACCTTTAGGACACAGTGCAACAGCAAAGCACTGGATTTAGCTCAAACTGTGGAGACAACAAATATGTGCAGGAATTTCTTGACARAAATAAGACAAAAGTATCAATAAAAATAGGGATGCATGGCAGGAAAGGGAAGTATTGCTTTAAAATAGTTTGGCAAATCTGGTATTCAGCCCTAGTAGGATCCTACACCTTCTGTTTCAGGAAGTGTAAAAGAAAGAAAAATTAAGCCTGCTTAGAGGTTCCTTTCTTAGCATTCATATCTATTAATTCCTSACCCTTACTAACCCTATATAACCTTATATACACACTAATATTATTTCAGCAAGAAAATATCCAATCACTTTCTAAATCTTAGTGCACCATGAGACAGTTCAGAGACACCTTTAACAAGAATCACTGCTCTGAAAAGATATTCTGACCTAGATGCACACTTTCTAGAGCCTCTAGTGCATCTTGCTTCAAAACACAAGCAAATACTAGTTTGGGAGTMCTCAGAGTCTGCCTTTGTTAAATCAGTATTTGGTGGTGGCAAGAAACCAAGCAAGGGGTAACCAAATACGTACCAGCATAAACCTAGAGTAACTTCATTACATCAACAGAATTGCAGTGAATGGGAGCTAAATTCATTCTGTTGGCATGTTAGTTAAAATATCTCYTAATATAATCTACGTAAGACTAAAGAGAAGCTTATTTGGCTTGTCCAAGATAATGTGCAACACTAAAAATAATGCAACGGTTTGAATTAAAATTCAYTGTTTTCTTCAGAGGACAGAAAATTAATAAACCCATGTAGCAAATTACCTACTACTGTGAAATTAACACCCATACATATGAAATAAAAGTAAGAATTTATGATCCTAATCAGTCATTCTTTTACAACGCCATCATCTGTTTTATTTACCTTTTTCCACAAACCCCTCACCCCAAAATAACCGCTACTAGGCTCACTGGTGCTGGCTCAAGGTTGCTGTAGCATTCCCAAGTGCACTCCAGCACAGCGCTCTGGCAGAGGGCAAGGAGCCGGCCAGCCGGTCCACCCGTCAGCACCAAGATTTGCTCTGCCTTTCTCTTGTCCAGCCACRACTGCAGTATCAAACTCACCTCATCACCTAATGCTATTTATTTAACTGCAACAGTAAAACCCAGTTATCTTGCACAGTGTCAAAGTGGGATTGAGCCCCTCTGCTTTCTTCATAGAGCCAAGGTAAAAGAGAAAAACCACCAGGGACAGAGTATAACTGGAAATGCAGAGAGTATTCTGGTATTCTTTTAGGCATCTAAAGGACTTAGCAGTCTAAGCTCCATTATTTTAAAACATTATTTAGCCATTAGAGAGCCTCAGTGGCCAAAGCTCAGATTAAGTAGAGTATTTATCCACTAACGCAAGGCATGTGTTCAGAAATGCTTAAAATCCTAAACGCTCCCATCAATGGCCTCCTTTTAAAAATGTGATGTGAGCAGTACTCCAAAATCAGCCCGGGTGTAGGTTAAGCCACCAAAATGCAGAAAGTGCCAGACAGGCAGTTTGACCTTTAAAAGTGCCCAGCAGTGGAAACACTTCCATTTCCATTGTATGTACGAGGTGTCTGGAAAACAGAGCCACAAGGAGAGAAGGCACATCTTTCCCTGCTGCAGTGTAACTAGGGGAGAGTCACTGCAGCTATCTGAAAAACGTGTTAATCACTCCCTCCCACACACAAAAGGACAATAGTGCATTTCAATATCCCTTGCCCAGTGAAACTAAATATATCCTGGTTTGCTCTCCTGGACCTGTTAAATCGAGGGAGTTTTCTACATTACACTGAAAAACAAGGCTTCCTTGTTCTTCAGCATGGATGATTTATTTATAGTTTCACAGGTACTCATGTGCTATATTATTCACTTAGTGCTTGTACCTATGAATATCAGCTCATGACCTAAAAGCATACACTGAGGCACAGGCTGACACTCGGTTGTACATTAGAGAAAAATCCTAGGTAAGAAAACAAAGAACTTTATGGGAGGTAGCAGGGGTTTTCCTGGCCCTGCTCTCCCTRTTGCCTTTACGGAGCAGGATAGCTGCACGTGTGAGGGCGGCATGCGTTCTTACCTTTCTCCTCCCTAGCAGGAAGGAGGGTCAGTGGGGCCTGCTCTGCCGCCTCTATAAGCCTGAAATGCGAACCTGCAAAGAGCAGCCTGAGTCGCTGAGCTCCRTTTGCATTCGCACTCCCATGGTAAGGTAAGGTCGGGGCAGTGGCAGGCATAGCAGCTCCCGTGGTGCGTATTTCAAGCCTTTACAGCCAAATACACTCCCTTGTCCTGTCAGGTAGTAGTAGATTTTGACTAACTTCACCCTGATCTGTCTCYAATGGTGAGAGGGCGGGCTGCAGAGGATGACTTTGGTGGCGAAGGATCTTGCCTAAAGGGTCTTTTAGCAGCCCTTCACTTCTGGAGTAGCAACGATTCCTCTCTCCACTRACTACTGAGTAAATGGATGACGGCAGTCCCAAACAGTCTGAAGATAGTTTTCAAAAAGACCCAAATGCAWGCTATTGATTTGCAGTGCAATAGTGCTTAAAATACCTACCCAGAACTGTGCCAGTCCATGTAAACGTAGAATAAGCTTTGTACTAAAAGCTTTACTGCCTTCAGACAGGGCTTACAGCCATTGGGAAAAGGGAGTATTATTATTCCCACTATCCAGGAAACAAATTAAGACATGAAAAGATTATATCCTTTCGCTGCAATGGCAGTTCTGTATCAGACCCAGGAAAGAAGCCTGTCTTCCCTACATCCCAGCTCAGTGTCCTAACCAGGCCRCAGCACACTGTACTGGTATGTGTGCCTCTAAAAATTTGCATGACCTGAATAAGCTATAAAGTGGCTAAAAGCAAACTCAACAGGAATTGAGGTCATTACTGAATTCAAATCATCACAGAAAAGGAGCTCAAGAATGCACAAAGGTGGAGACAGGACCCCCAAYGACCAGGGTGCAGGAACACCAGTGGATTCTTCTTAGTGCCAGCAAGGACCATCTCAAAAGAAGTAGGGATYATCCACCTTGTTCGGTCTGTCCAGTTCAGTCTGACCAGGTCATTGCTACTGCAGATAACCATGTCATCAGCAGTAAATGTAGAAATATCTAAGTAATACTCAGATACCAGATACATGCCTTAAACTATGATATGCTTTGCTCTCTCTTTGTACTTTATCCTAGAATCATACAATCAGTAAGGTTGGAAGGGACCTCTGGAGATCATCTAGCCCAACCTCCCYGCTCAGCAGGGKCACCTAGAGCATCTTAGACAGGGTTGCATCCWGGTGGGCCTTGAATCTCTCCAGAGAAGGAGACTSCACAACCTCTCTGGGAAACTTAGTCCAGTGCTCCGTCACTCTCACAGGGAAGAAATTCCCCCTCATGGTCAGGCAGAACTTCCTGTGCTTCASTTTCTGCCCATTGCCTCTTGTCCTGTCACAYGGGACAACTGAAAAGARTTTGTCCCTGTCCCCTTGACACCCTCCCTYCAGGTACTTRTACACATTGATAAGATCCYCCCTCAGTCTTCTCTTCCCCAGGCTGAAGAGGCYCAGMTCTCACAGCYGTTCCTCATAGGGCAGGTGCTCCAGCCCTCTGATCATCTTTGTAGCCCTATGCTGGRCTCTCTCCAGTAGCTTCATGTCTCTCTTGTACTGGGGAGTACAGAACWGGACACAAAAACCAAACCAAACTTCCTCAGTGTAAAGCGCCAAGTCCTAAAACCCAGGAATAGGACARAAGAGGTCAAGGCTAGCAATGCTTTATTCTCCAGTAGTGTTGGGAGATGTTGCTGAAGTATATCCAGATGATCTATGAAAGTGCTCTTTGATCCATTATCCATAGAATTGTAAGGTTGGAAGGGACCTCTGGAGACCATCTAGTCCAACCCTCAGTATAGCCCATGGATTAAACCWGCGACCTTGGCATTAGCAGCACCATGCGCTAACCAACTGAGCTAAACCTGCTCCCCTAATGCTCCTTTGCTGCAGAGAAAGGCAAACTCCTCTTCCCTGCCTAGCTTCCTGAGACCAATAATGATCTGAACTTGGGGGATATTCATTTCTGAGCACAAATTTAGGAAGAGATTTAACCATAAGCACATTAGCAAAGCCCRATCAGTCAGACATCTGAGAAATTTCTTATTACCGCAAGAGCACCCAGCCAATTTCCCGTCTCTATTTAAGGTCAATTTCTGATGCTTCTCATGAAAGGATGCAAAAAATGTGGGATGGTGCTTTCACATTGCCTCTCAACACCTGATTAGTCACAAGGGAAAGATGTCAGTTTGTTGGCATTAAGTTTTCAAGCTGACACAGAAAATAAAAAATCCCCTTCTCATGAACAACTTTTCTAACTCCAAGGCAGGAGCACACTCACTCAAACCACCTACACTGCAATCACTACATATTTGGGTTCACGTTAAACCTTTTAATCTTGATTATACAGCACACTTCAACATTCAAGTCTGCCATGCAAAGTGCTCYATGAATTACAGTTTTGCTAAATATCAGCAAGAGCATGGGGCTGGCATGCTTCAAATCTGTTCTGCATGTGCAGAACCAGCCTGTATAAAACAATCTTAGTGTAAACCATTATCTTACAGAAACTAATGGGATACACAGAAATGATTAAAATTAGCCTGGCCATATACCACAGTGTCCGTTTCTAGTGAAAATGTGCTATGCTTTTGTTCCTGGGATGCCAGAAAAAAGCCTCCTGATGCTGACACTGAGCATGGTACAGGCAGAACTCACTATACTTCAACACTTTACAAGGGAGGATGAAATCCGTGCATTCAAAATGATAACCTTCCATTTTGGGACAAGGCACCTCATGGCACACACAATCACTTTCAAGGGAAAAAAAAAAAAAAAAGACATCCTTAAGACATCCTTCCCAGCTTTCAATGTTTCGCATTTCTCAGCTAAGTGAGTTGGATAGATGGAGATGATTTATCCCACATATACATGACAAATCACAGTCGGTCAGCAGCCAGTAGGTTCATCTAATGCAGTGGGGGCCCTTCAGGAGTTGCCAAAATAGTGATGTTAATCATTCTGAAGCCTTTACGTTAAGTTCTCAGGCAGCAGTTTTCTCAGGGTAAAATGAAGATGAACAATCTTTAGAGTTAACTGCAATTGAAGAGAAAGAAGATCTCCTTGWTAGAGAAAACTACTCTCATCCTCCACTCCAGCGTGATGAAGCGCCACCTCAAGCTTCTACTACCGGCCATAGCACACGGGTGCTAGGTGCTCCCACCACAGACTAARGCTGCATCGGCACACACTAAACGGACTGTGGGGTACTGCAGCGTGCCAGTCTTGAGTACTTGTCACTGCCTTAAACTGTTTGCCATCTAGATGAGAGCAGTTCTGCTGAACAGGTTGCTCTGTGAGAGGAGCTGATACCGGGGGGCACATGCATTATACATTGCAGAGTCCTAACTCTGCTATTTAGCCCAGATGGGATTTATGGGGCAGGGGGAGGGAGGAAAGATATGCAGATGGAAGAGCCATCTTCGGCCATTTCAAGTGTTAAAAATAAGTGAGATTTGTGCCTTAAGGCTCAGCAGATTGAACAAAGTGATTATACATGCTCAACGACTCCTTTACCTGGGCTTATGCCTGAAAAGATTCCAGCCCCTTCTTATGTCACGTATTGTGATGAGATTGCCCAGCCAAATGTTAAAAAGCTATTTAGTAAATATCACTTCTCTATCTCAAATTTAAAATGTTCATTCTTGGGTTTACTCCTTCTGTTTTTCTAGCTGTTTTGAAAATTTCAGAAGATATATATATTAAAAAAACCCACAAAAATAAAACCCCAGAACAAAACAGCATCCTCTACCAAGAAACAACCCAGGTTTGTAGATACTGTCAGTAAACTTCTTTCTAAAAGTGCTGGAGAAAAGCCCMAAATCTCCCATTATAACAAACATGACAAGAGCATGAATCCCCTGAAGTATTTTGACAAATATCAGCCTATTCCTGTGAAACAGTTCACTGACTCTTTAGCTACAGAACATGCTTTGGGTTCCCCATCAAGGTGAGAAGGTTTACCAGGCAGATAACGAACAAGGGACAGCTAGGCAAATGCTAGAGAGATCATCTGCCAAAGAAAGCAGGTATGCAAGCAGCACAGCATCCATGACCTCGAGTTTAAGCTCTGAACCGTCTCCTGGTGTGCGTTCTTCATCTATCCCCCAGAACAGTGGCACCCGCAACACCTAATTCAGCAAAGCCATTAAGCGCATAGAGATCCCCTAGAGCCAGTCTGCACGGGTTTGCAGGCTCCACTGGACCTGGTCCCATGATAACTAATAAGAGGACTTCAGCATAACTTAACTACCAGGCATACAGAAGCATATCTGTAGCATTATACACACAGGCTAGATCCCCAGCTGTTATAAATCAATGTAAATTCATAGATTTTTTTTTAATGGCTGGAGGGACTATTAGATCATCTAAACTGTCTTTTTATATAAAAGCRGCTGTAGAACGGCATCCAGTTACTGTTACACAGAGCTAAATGATGTGTGTGTGACAGCTCTAGTGCTCTCACTTCAGTGGTGCTACACCAAATTACAAAGGATCACAAACTACAACTGCTTGAATCCACTTCCTAGCAGTGCTGTGCATGTTCAGTATAGTAAAGTCTCATCCCTGTGGGCACAGCAGAGAGGCAACAGCAGGAGCCATTCAGTGATCTACAGAGAAATGATCCACAGCAGCACAAGGGAAGTAACATCATGTCATCTACCAATGCACTATTTTATGAGTGCATTTCTGAGGAGGATGCTTCAAACATATAACTAATAAGAAAACTAACATTTGGAAAGCAACACAATTTCATAGGATCCCGAAAGGCATAAGGTGATAAACATTTAAATTGCATTTGCCTACCGCTGTAAGACAGTAGGATTTCCTTACCTGTTTTGGAATTGATTACAAAGAAGTTCTGAGGATTTCCGCTTGTAATCCGGTAAGTCAGCTTTTCATTAGTGCTGGAGTCAGGATCCTGGGCTTGGATCTGAATGACAGATACATCCTTCGGGGAGTTTTCCATGACAGCTGGGTAATAGATAGGTTCAGAGGTCAGAGGAGCATTGTCATTCACATCCTCAACTTCAATATAGACTTCGATGGTAGTGTAGAGTGGGACGACACCATGATCCGTTGCATACACTGTCAACCAATAGGATTTGGTTGTCTCCCGGTCAAGAATATCTGCTGTGTAGATAACTCCTGCAGAAAAACAGCAAGCAGAGTATGTCAAGAATAGGAACATTGAAAAATCACATCTCTTTTGAGTAGGGCGTACCGTAGAAATACATTCAGATTTATTAATTACTCCAATTTTATTAAAAAAAAAAAGCAACTTGAACTCAGTCGTTTCTTAAACTCTGCTCAATATCTCAATCCTTTGTTCCAAGAAATTCTGGAGGAAAAGAAGATGGATCTCGTAAGTGTCCTAACAGTCACAATCAATTCTCTGCTGGGACTGCAGCTGACAGAGAAGAAAGGCCAGTGGTTTCTGCTAGTGAGGATAACTTGTAAGTCTTGGTAGAAAGAGATATCACTATTGACAATGAATTGTACAAGGAAAGGTGTTTTCACTTTTAAAACAACTGCCAGAACCCTTGCTATATTAAAAAAAAAAAAAAAAAAAAAAAGAACACTCCCAAAATCAGGGGGCAGTTTAAAATAAACTAATTCAAATTTGGAAAATAAAGGTTAAATTTAATAGAGATAACTTACTGCACAGTGGATGAACAATCAAAAACTCACACAACAGCACTTCTTAGACAGGCATATACTCTCTTTTATCAGCTACTGATGTAACAAAGCACCCGCTGGTTTTCTACCTTGTCTCATCCCTGAGAAATAAGAGAGTGAGTATTTGTATAGAGCCAGAGAAGGGCAAAGGCTTCATCACCCATCATCCCGTGGGGCTACCCGCCTGCACATGTTTTCTTCCGTGACAGATTTCCACCTGCCTTCATTTCTACCTACGGTGATTTAGAAATCCATCCGCCTCCTGAAACGAACATCAAAACCACAAGGACTTTAGCAAAAGCAGATACAGGGCCAGAAACACCTTCTGAAACAGAGACCTGCTCATATTCGCGCTGTCAAAACCTCTGACTTAGATGCTGACGACAAACGCAGAGAGGATCAAATGCACCCATAACAAGAGACAGGTCATGTCAGCATCAAAATACGCAAACGCACTTTCCCACAACTTCTAGGATACACATGCCAAGAATGTTTTATTTTCTTAATCCATCACTGAATCTGGATGACACGTTAATATAGTGGATCTCAAACCTGAAACATCTTAAAAGGGACAGCTTGCAGACAAGCAAGTCCTGTTAAGACAGATAAATTAGTAAAGAAGTTTCAGGGCAAGATGGTAACATCAGAAACTTGAGTTTAGGCTCAGATGTGCTTGCTGCTACTTGGAGCAACATATCAGTTCCTCATTCAGCAAAAAGGTGCTCTAAGATTGGTGCTAATAAGGGGGCAAGTGTGCTTTCTTGTTCGTTTTTTGGTTAATTTTAGGGTTTTTTTAAACAAATTAAACTCTATAGCAGCACAACGGAAGCCAGAGCTGCATGTGAAAGGTGTTTCACGCAGACTGGCTTCAGGAGCCACTGCGGAAGTGTATGGACTCAGTTCTCACCCTCTGTTGCTGTGGTCAGAGAAGGGGCTACCAAGAAAGGATCCTGCTCCCCAGTCTTATTAAAAATCTTTCTTAATGAAGTATATAAAATTCAGATGTAATTTATTTTTGTTGTTCTGCAGCCCCAGTCTTACACACTAGAAGACAAGCTATGCCTAAAATCCAACTCATAAAATGATACCACCAGTTAGCCTTTGGTTTAGTTTGATTGGAAGTAAACTGGTAGGTTTACTATATGTTCTTGAAGAGCATCCAGGACAAATACGCTCATGAGACTTCAGTAAAAGAAATGAATGTGATGGCCCAGTAGAACTCTCCAATCCCTGATGATGTGAACAATCTCAGTGCAAACTGCCCCAGACATTTTACAGCAGAACTGATCCTACTCTGAATGACCAGAGAGAAAGGATGATTCATCCAATGTGTCTTGAAGACCTCTCTTAGGATGCAGCTGTTTCTTTCTATGGACTGCACAGGCAGCATAGGGTGACTTTTAGTCACCTACGTTAAGGAGATAAATTCCATTCTCAGGGACTACCACATCCTGCTACAAGACAGGAATGATCTGTGAGTGAGAACAGATGCTGCATAGAGAGTCAGGACCAGGTTCCTACCAACCCCTTCCCTCCTCGCCTCCCACCATCAAATTCTGCTCTGGGCAGGATATAGTACAGGACCTGCCATGTAATTGCCTGATATACAAGCAACTGTTTTTTAGGATACATCCTTTTTTTTTTTTAGTTTGGAATTTTTTAAGTATGTTTTTAACACTAGTTCGAAAAGACAGATATTTTCCTACAATTTGATCAAACCGAGAGAGAGAAAGGGGAAAGGAGCAGTTCAAATACCAGCCATGTACAGACTCAGGTCTTCTTCCAGTAACATCAGGTCCATGTCCTCCTTGATCATATAATATTCACCTACCAAAGGTGAGCATCTCAGCACTGTACGACAAGGACAGAGGGTATTCTAAATATCCTTGGCAGCAGGCTGTGCTACATAATGACTTTCTGTAGAAACATGGGTGAAATATGTAGTGAACTGTGATAAAAATGCCTAGAAGTCCAGCAGAGAAATTACATCCCAGCAACAAGAAGAGTCCATAATAAACGACACTCCATGGAAATAAATAAATAAATAAATTCATGTGAGCAAGGAAGAGGCAAAAAAATGAATAATAGTGTTCCTGGAGATGTTGATTTATTCAGAAGGCACAAATTACTTTAGATCTTTAAACAAAAATTGAAATGAGTGGGGTTTTTTTCCCCTACTGAAAGCAAGGAACATTCTAGCAGATTAACCACTGTTTATGAAGCTGAATTCACCAATATTGAGCTGCTAATAAATATATCTTCTGAGTCATTCCTTTGTTTTATGACTCCTGGCAACAGTTACCTTGCATTTCTGTATTTCAGAAGGAAACGATCATGAAATAAGTGCTAGCAAATGCCAGTGGGTCTGCTACACTGGATTCTTCCTTTTACTTTTGATTTATTAAAAAGCCCTGGCTACAGAATAATTCCTTTCACTCAATATGTCTTGTCATTTCACCTGTCATGACACAGCTGCTTGATAAATACAGAAGTCTTTTGTTCACCTTCAGGTTTTCCAAGTGGAGACCCTGCCCTGATCCTAGGAACAGCTTCCACCACTTTCCTGAATGAGCTGCAAGAAGTTCCTCCTTCCTGACCACAAAAACATGGGTCTAAATTTTGCACCATGGGAAGAGGCAGAGTGGCAGAGCCACTGGCAGAGCCTGATCCTCACCTCATTGATGTCAGCAAAAACATAGACTCATAGAATGGGTAAGTTTGGAAGAGACCTATGGAGATAATCTAGTCCAACCACCCTGCTCAAGCAGGGTCACCTAGAGCATGTTAGACAGGATTGTGTCCAGGTAGGCCTTGAAGATCTCCAGAGAAGGAGATTCCACAACCTCTCTGGGCAAGTGCTCCGTCACTCTCACAGTAAAGAAGTTTTTTCCTTATATTCAAAAGCTCTTCACCATTGCACCAGATTTTAGGTCAAGGTCCAAATTGTCAAGAGCATCCCCAGTGCTGCTCTCTGCATTACGTTAGCCTGTGCTTTAAGTGGAAAAAGCTTTAGACTTAAAAAGTATTCACAGGGACATAAAAGCTGCCCCAATTTAAACCAATCTTTCCACACATCTGTGGATGACACCTCTCAGAGAAATGTTAAACTTCATCTTAATGACTCTGAACACTAATGATGACATTTACTATCAACAGAGTTTCTCCATCATTATGGTATGAAAGCAAAAAGGCTGATATAGCTGGTATCAAGAGCTACAAAACATTCTCTGGGGTAATCCAGGTAGGCCCTGGACTACTTCAGCTTAGCTGAATAAAAGAATAGGAAGAGAGAATATTCCTGTAGAAGACTACTACAAATTCAGTAAGAACTCACTTGCTTCAGAACTTATGAATATTAACAGATATTAAGACCTTAGAAGAAGCATAGACCTTTGGTTTTAGATACAGAAGAGCAGAAAGGAGGAGAGGCCTTTGGTACAACTGTACGGCTTTTCCTGGACAGATTCTGTGGTACACTTTTCCCAATTGCCTGTTATTTAAAAATAGAAATGAGCAAGGTAATTATGCCTGAGTTGAACAAATCAAGAAACATGAAGAAACACCATAGGAGATCCAGAAAATTTAAACTAATAAAAACACCCAAAAGTTTGAGATTTTGCAGACCCATTTACAGACGAACCTGAGAAACACATGTTTCACCGGATCGCTATGCCACGAGGAACTAGGGCATTTCAACACAAGGCAGCTGAATTCCCAACAAGCTGTATCTAAGCAAGCTCTTTATACCAACCCCAGTGAAAACTGCTGGATTTTGCAGTATCCTTAAAGGACTGAAGCAAGTCTACTGAAGCCAGTACTTCCTCAGGCCTGTGGTACCCACAGAAAAAAAGCCAGTCATCAGTCAGAAAAGCAATGCCACTAATATGCTTTCCACTACATTCCTCAAAGCACATTTGCCCCGCGTGATTTGCAAAGCACCATGTGCATTACTAACACTATAAATGAAAAATAACAACAGACTGTGTTAATCTCTGATTAAAATCCTGTGCACATTTATATGTAAATTAAGTGCAGCCCTTTGGCTTTCAGCAATGTGCCAGCAATGCAAAGGTTGTGTGCTTGTTTCTCTTAAAGGTTTGTTTTCCCTCTTTCCCCAGGAAAATAAGGGGAAAACATTTTTACACTGCTCCTGCAAGTGGCACACAGTGAGATGATGCATTATGATGGGCTAAAGCAAAAAAAAAAAAAAGGCAGTAGGAACATAGTGGCTGTTAAACTGGACAAAAATTGAGTGAACTGGAATTTTAGTCCTGCCTCTCCCACTGATTTGCTATATATCTTTCAGCATACCTCTTAAAAATAACACTGTCCACTCCAAAATTATCTGAAAGTTGCGTATTTACTATAGCCACAAGAAACCCGAGAGGCTCTAGAAACAGAAAGGGATTACACCAAAACATTATTTTTTTCTCATCTCTTTTTGCTCCCTGTTTGTTTACCTTGCACATTTGACAGCACTTTGTGTACAGGTCGCGTGATGAATGGACCTGCCACGGCTCTGCAAGAGACTGTTTACTGGAGCTGTCAGTCCGGGTATTTACATAGGTGCCCATTACCATGGATATCTGCTTCTTACATACGTTCTTCCTAAGAGTCAGCTCATCCTTCATGAATAGTCTCAATAGAGCAAACGCTGAAAGCAGTTCAATTATGTGTAGTTTTTCTGAAGGCAAGATTAAAAGACAACTTGGTGGTCCGTAAGAAGCTGGGCAGGGAAAAGACAGAATAAGACAGCTCTTTAATTTAGCTGAGAAAAGCAAATCAAGTCCTCAGAGTTGGGAGCTGACGTCAGAAAAAAAGGAGACTGCAAATATTCAACAGAGAAGATTTCTGTCAGGAGGAACTGCTTGCCAGAGAAGGGCCAGAATTTCCCTTTGGTAGCCTGGTACTGGGACAGGACACTCTACTACAACATAACCTATTCTTCATCCAAGTTATTGGCCTAGATGCAAAAATAATTTAACACACACTTTCAAAATCCTCTATCACACAAAAGTACTGGAGAAAAACCCTCAGTTACTTTTTTATTCAAACATTGCAGCTGTTTTGCTAGGATACACTCTGCTTAATGCCATCAGCTCTTCTCAGTCATTCAACTGAAGAAGGTCTAACTGACAAGATGTTATGTATTCCTCTATTTCCTTTTCAGGAGTATTTCCTCTGTTTCAGGAGCTAATTGCAGAAATCTGCATCTCAGATTGAGAAACTAGGAAAGGCCAGATAAGGTAAACGAGTCCACTTATTCCGAGGTCCTGACCCAAGAGTGGCCCCAGAAGAGGACAGGAGGAGTCTGGTGGGAGGTAGTGGAGGCACATCAAGTCCAGCACCATGAGCGACAGTGCGAGGTGGAGGTGAGACTGCCACATGTTCTCTGCTATGTGCCCTGGTCCTGGGGAGCTCTGGGGCAAGAAACACTAGAGCTCGGCAGGCTCTTTCCCACCAAAAGTCAGCTCCTCACTAGCGCAAATGCAAGGGCTACTGCTTTAACTATTATAAAAATATATACGCCATAAAGGTTACTGAAGGGCTAAGTGATGCATGTGACTTCTTCCTGACTTCAGCGCCAGGGTCAGTGCAAACTCACTAAGAATATTTGTAAGGTCACTTCAGCTCCTGTGGTGCAAAGTGCTACAAAAACTCATTTCCAGCTCCTCAAATCTCAAAATGAACAGGCTCAGGACAAAACAGCTACAAGGTAGAAGCTGGCCTATCCCCAGATTAAAAGGACAGGAACTAAGCAGAGTTGAGAATGAATACTGTCAATGAAGTATTCTGAGCTCTGTTTCATCATCTAAATTCAAAGGAAAAAAGGAAAAATCATTGACTCTGAAATGCTACTAATTATTCATAACCCTCATCAAAGACTGCAAGTCTAGCAGTAGCAAACACACCACCTTGTTTGTCACCAAACGTCAGCTAAAATACCTCAGTTGCATTTCCTTGCTGGTAAAAATAAATAAATAGGTGCAGTCTTACAAGAAAACAGGTGAATAATGATATTTTTCAGAAACTGTCAGTCTACAACATGGGAAAAACACTTAAAAATCTGATCAAGCTTCACTGAGATGAACGTTTACACACACCCATTACATTCCTACACTCCAATTCACACCAAATCCTATCCCCACACAGAAACAGCATGGCTGTACAAAGATTAATTGCAACAGGGGGTCATCTAAAGATTTGAAAATGTAAATGCAAATGTCAGAATTAATCCATATTCCTAGCATTGAACACGTATATGATTTCTGAAAGACACTTAAGAGAGAGCCCTCATAGGGATGAAAAGTTTAAAAAAAATGTAAATCCATTCTTCATTATGCCAATAAATGTAAAAACTACCAAAATGACATGACTTGCAGATAAGAATTTTGCATTCAATTAAGAAAGAAAATTATTGATTTAAAGAAATCTAACATTATGCCTAACCATGTATTTTTTATTTAGGGACTTCACATAAAACAGGCTACGATGTGTATAAAACCAGAGTTTATGTCTCTTTCAGTAGATATTTATTTGATTACTTCCATGAAGGGTAAATTGTAAATATAACCTACAGAATTAAACAGTTTTGGTGTAATGAACATGTGAACTGTGCCCAAACACCAAGACCAGACTGATTTGGCATACTGGGACCACTGAAGCCAGCAGGAATCAGAATAAACCACATATTATATTCACCTCTTTTTAAGCCTTCTCAAGTCATGACTCACTAGCTCCTGTTCTGAATACGGACGACAGTATCACATCAACCACCAGCTCAACCAGAGCATGAAGGAAGCCTATCGTTCATACCACCCACAGCTCACAGTGGGCAACTTTGAAAATCAGGCTTCTTATTCTGGTGATTAAATGGAATTTCAGTGCATTCATTTAAGCCCCCCCACTGTGCAAACTGTGTCCTCCCATTTTTATTTTATTGCACAAATGTTGTAAGCTTTAATACATATTAAAACACAAACCCAGCTCCTACTGAAGTATGTGGAAATATCCCCATTGACTTAAATGGAGATTAGATCATGACAAGGAATGATTCCAAAAACAATATTAACTTTGTGAGGTTATACATATGTAGAATTTTCTAATATTCTTTTGTCTCGCTCAATGCTTACTCTACAGTTCCACTGTTTATATTATACGACATATATAATAAACCATGCTCAGTTGAACAGTGCAAGACAGGTAATGTTCCTCTCTAGGGCTTAACTTTTAATTTTCTCTATTTTGCTGATATTTTGGCTATACAAATTTACTGTTACATCAAAATATGTGTTTTTACAGAGGATATTACATCTAAGTTCCCAGTGCAGTCAAAGAGAATTAGAAATCCAATCCTTAGCAATGCTATTTCAACAGAGATTTGAGTTAGTCTGCAAATATACTTTTAGCAATCATATTATTAAATGCAATTTCACGAATATCTAAAACAATGAAGACTGTGACTGTGACATTCAACGTTTTAATAAATGTAATATGTCCGCATGTAATAGATACGTAAGTAGACAGTGTAAGGGTTTACAACTCTCACTCTATATGACACGCCACTGTGCATTACAGCACAGTGTCCATTGCCACTGTGCATCACAGCAGCAATTTTATTTCAGCGTGAAGTCTGGAAGTGCAGACCACCAGCGGGCTGCGGCTCCGTACATCTTTTCAGTATGTAACACAGCCACAAATCTCATTCGCTTATGGAAAAAACTACCACCATACAACAAGCTAGAGCAAGCACAGCCAGTTGGTCTGTAAAACAGATCTGGTACACGACAAAATCACATCCGACCTCTGAGGTTTCAGGCCAGTTCATGCTCGAGCCAAAGGCAGGGCCACTGCAGCTGAGCTGGAAGTACAGTGCAGGTTGGTGGTGCAAATGCAAACCTGGTCTGGCAAGGTTCACTGCATGAGGTGCGGTACCGTTTGGATGCATCATTAGGCTCTTGTACATTTGACGTTGATACTGGCTGGAGATGGATTCATGTCCAATCACACAGAGACTGGCCAGGGTGTGAAATAAAAATGCAGCTTGATTTATGAGAGTAGGTGGGAAAATTTAACTAACTCAAGGTAATAATCAAGTTTAGGTCTGGCCAGTGCCCTCTCAAATTAAAAAATACATACCCCCCCCCAAAAAAAAATTCTGTGTATTTCCCAGTGTGACTACAGATCCCATGTATTTGCCCTCCTCCTGGCACCCTGTGCTGCCTCCTTCTGTGAGGACTCAAGGGGGTAAATGCCCAACCCAGCACAGGGTTCGGTTTCTGGGGCCTCGGGCAGCAGAGCTCCCACGGTCGCCCAAGGCAGACCCTGAGTTTGAAGAACTGCTGCCAGGGCCTTAGAGTTTCTAACAAAGTTGTATCTTTATGAGACTGGAAAAAAAAACAACATGTCTCGGATTAGGTGCTTCACCTTCAAAAATACTTATATTCTAAGGTGAGATTTTTCCTTCGTTACCTTCAAAACACTTAAACCCAATGCTGTCGGCTTTCTTTGCATGCTTTCTTGGGGGGTGGAGGGGTGAGGGGAAGCACAGGCAAGGCTTACAACTTCAAATCAAAATGAGCTATCACTTAAATATGGCATCTTCAAGGTCACTTACACATCAATTTCAGAGCAATTTTCCAAACATATCATCAAGACACTGAACCAGTCAAATAAATTCTCTATCTTCTTCCATTTATGAATTAAATTAAATCAGATGTGCCAACATTTTAACCTGACTACGCTTTATTATGGTTTCTGTATCTTCCAACACAGCCCTCTACTTATTTAGAGAAATATTCATTTTCAGTATTTCCTTTAATGCTTTTTGCCTGGGCATAAAAAATCACAAGCATAATAATGGATAAACAAAAATATGCAATGCACAGTTCAATGCACAAACTTGATTCAAAAACAAAAATACTATAGAAAATCCTCTCATTTATGAGACACACTCCATCGCTGCTTAACAGTGAAATAAAAACCTGCAGTGCAAACCAAGTAGTGAGGGATTTTCCTCTTCAGTCTCAGAAAGACAGCAAAATATGGCACTTATTTATAAGATCAACTTTTTGCTATTGGTTAGATATGTGCAGGCTAAAATTTTCAGGAAACATAGCAAGCCTAACAGACAAAAAGTGCAATCTGGGATGTCATACAAAATTTAGATACCCCAAGTACTTATAAATGCTGCCAGTAAGATCCAGTGCACATTTTTAAAGTAACTTCAGAAGAAATATGATTGATTATATAATTTCATTCTATTGACTATGCATTTTTTCCCCCTTTTTAAAAAAGCGTTCATGGCTATTGGGGTTCCATCTATACACGAATTACAAATTATGAAATTCTGTTCAATATTATAATGCCTCTGTATGCGTTTATCCTCCTGTATCTGTTTTTCTCTACAGCAAACTACAAGTTCTGTTTCGTTTTCTGAACACCATACGGATTCTGAAAGTCTTCTGTGCTTTCAGCTCATCCGTGTAGCCTTCACAATGAAATGAATGTGCAGATGGTATCAGCAGAAATTCTTACATTGTTAGCACCAACAATGAAATTTGTTAAACCTCGATAATAATCCGTTTGTATGGAGGCACTCTTTCACAAAGGGCCTGGCTAATGCCCGGAGTAACCCACATTTGCAGCACATCCTCTTTAGGAGATTAATAAAGAGATCAAAGTCTCACCCGTGTGTCCTCTGACAGGAGGACTGGGAACCTAGTTTAAAAAGAAGGGCTTGCTCCTGGTTATTTTAGAAATATCTTCAGAGATCTTTATTTTAGAGATCAGAAGCAGCACAAAGCTGAGGCAGGAAGAGGAGCTGGAGAAAAAAAGGCACAGGATACTCTAAAGGATTCTGATAAAAAGTGCTGGCCTGATCAAGAGTGGCAAGGGACTTAAGTGCCGGTTCCTCTTACTTTACAACAATCTTTATATCTTTTATATTGCCTACAGTAAGAAAGAGTGTTTTGGGACCCCTTCTGCAAAATCTGTGCCTATGCTTCAAGTATTTTATATCTCTGGTAAGGGACCTGAAAGGAACCTGGGGCAATTTTGTTGCTGAACAAGACTTCTAAGGGAGGCTATCCACCAGCGTCTGCCTGGAGAACAAGTACTGGTGCCAAAGAATGAAATGTTAACTTTACCTAGACTAAAATAAAACTTAAAAGGGCGCAGACTCTACTGATGAACCTCAGTATTGAAGAGTGTTAGCCTGAGACAGACAGTCAAGGCAAACAAGCAACCACCAGGAATATTCCACCTAGTAAATGTCTTTTCCCTTTCTGTTGAGTTCTTTATTATACTGGAAATAGAGTAATTTTCTTTGTCTTCATTTCTTTCAGTTCTGTGCTGGTTCAGAATAAATCAGGGAACCCTACAAAAACAGTAACAACATTAATTCTGAAATACACTTTATACTTTTTTCTATCAAAAACTAAAGCCAGATACATAGTCAAAAAGGAGAGAAAGAGCATCTCTGAAAGAAATTTAATAGTCACACTGAACTTGAACATGCAAGCTGTACGAAAGAAGCTGTGACTGAAAGGGCTACTATGAAGCAGAGAGTAAGCATTGGAGTATAATTTACCCCCTCTGCATAGGACAGCAACATCTCCCTACTTGGAAGCACATGACTCTGAACTGTACTTCCCTGAGGATGTCAACAAAATTGGAGATGTAAAAAAGAACTCCAAAAACAGTACAGGGACCAGAGAAAATGATTTACAGTTACACAGTTAAAGACTTCGATCTACTAAGCTTATTAAAAAGAAGATGAATAGGCAACTTGAATACAAAATCCATGTGAAGATCATGGAGAAATATTAATGGGAACTAGAGGGCTCTTTAATCTAACAAAATAAGGTGGTGCAAGATCTAATGATTGGAAACTGAAGCCAGAAAAAATAAAATAAGCAATCATCTTCATATCTCTCTTTATTATTTATTTTTCCAGAGTGAGTGCTTAATTCCAGGAATACATCCTCCCCACCTCTAGACATCTTCAGGACTAGAAGCTTTGGAGGGAGAAACATTTCATCCCAAATGTACATTACACTTTAGTCAGAAAAAGATTATTGGACTCAATAAAGAGGTAAAAAAGGTGAAATATAACGGGCAGTGAGACGAAATGAGAAGATCTGGTCCCTTCTGGCCTTAAGTGCTATTAAGTTGTGAGTAGTGATCAGCTGTACTCTCCAAAGGAGTATTGAAAAAGAAGAGTCACTGGATTGTACGGGGCTGCCAGAGTGCTCCCAATTTACCAGCTAATTCCCGTGATCAGCATTATTTTATTAGAAGAGAGTCCCTGTATTGCTGTCCCCATGGAGGGGACAAAATACCTATAACTGAAAGATAGCACCCTCTCCGCTCAGAATCCTTCTGAYGGGAATAGTTATGGTTGTAGAAAGGTATTGTGTCCTTCTGTGGCAGGTAACTTGGAATTCAGAATGAAAGCGTCACCAAAGAAAGAAAAATGTGGAGTTCCCGTGCAAGCAGAAGAGACACTCCAATGTGAGGCAGATGTAAAATAGCCTAGCATTGCCCAGGAGTTTGCACAGAACTTGGAAAAAAGCCCAGTTGGACAAGCAGTAGCTTTACCTTTCATTTTGTAAGGCATTAAGCCAGAAGCTTCCTTTTATTTATTTAAATTTATTTATAAATTTAATTTAAATAAATTTATTTAAATATCAGTTTTCTCACTGGAGTATATGAGGGCATGTAAGAAATCAATGAGCCTGGTTTGGAGATGTGCACATACTATCACACGCAGCACATCTGCTGGACATGACATAAGGGTGAGCCTGGAGCAACATCTCTCACTTTTGTCCATGCTGACCGTTAAACTGCCAGCAGTTACAGTCAGCGAACAAGCTGGTGACCCTTCTATATTTGAGGAGAAACTCCCAGTTTACAAGCGGCTCTTACAGAACAAACCTTGCGGCTTTGTAAAAATAATAGATTACTCTATTCTTATGTTTTGTACAGTCAATTTTCCTAGGTATTAGGCCTCTGAGTTGGTATATTTAATAAACATTCTCCATATTATAACAAAAAATTATCCTTTTGCAAAGCAACACATTCCGTATTAAACTCAGAGTCCTATGAAACACAAACTGAATGCATTGGAAACTGATGTTTTACCTAGATACATTTGCAGGCATCTCCCCATATCCAGAAAATGAAAGTTTTTCCTCTCTATCACACTGGATTTGCACACAGGGGACAGATTTATGCAGCAGCTAGCATGTCAAAAAAGAGACGTGACTTGTTTTGAATCAGAACTACTGTACACACTGCTTAAACTGCCCAGCTGGCAAAGCTTTTGATTTTTTATTAAATACACTTTTAGCTATATCCTCTCCTCTCTTCCCTAGAGAGAGACCAGGGAAGAGAACTCACCTTTCGACCTTTATGTCCAGAGGGTGTAAAACCTTGTCAAGCTGCTGCTTCTGCTCTGAGCAAAAGTTCTCATGGCTGCAGCAGACAAAATGTGAAAACTATCTGTAGGCCAAAACTTAGTTCAGCCCTTTGAAGGAAAGATCTCTTGTCAATACTGACAAGGGTTAGGAGCATCCTTTTGCTTTCTCTTCTGGAGGGATGGGAGTTCCCTTTCAGGTTTGTTAAACACACATTCAAGAACATTTCCAGTTTCACTCCTAAGACTAAGAACGATCACACACCCCTGCACCTCTTTAATGGGGAACCCTTGAAGGAGTCCCCACGAGATACCCCTTGCATGAATGCTGAATCTTAGCAGGGAAACCTTAATGGTATAGTGTTTCCACTCATGCTGTCACTCCAAAGAGGGCCACAACATCTGTGCATGACAGAGAAGTTGATACCTGCCAACTCACACCACAGGTCACGCAGCCAAGTACAGATGCCCATATCCGAACCAGCAACCTGAACACCATGGCCAAACTGGGTCTACTCCTTTCCTTAACCAAGGCTTGAACCTGCAAACCTGGAAAATTAGCCAGAAGGACAGGACAGAATTAGCCAGAAGGACAGCGCCTGAGTACATGCTGAATTTAACTGCAGCCCTAACTGTAGAGTCTTTTGAAGCCAAATAAATGGTCTGAGGAGCTGCCTACTTAGAATTCATCATCTTCTAGACACTTCTTACCTGACAACTTGACTGACCTAGAAATTCTACTCTGAATGCAATCAAGTATTTACTCCTCCCTTATCATAATTTTTTTTTTAACAATCTTATTTTGTATGGCAGATGATAGGCTGCTCCCACAACTTCCTTTGAACCTCCTTTTCTAATGTTCTGATGCCTACCCCAACAGCATACATCTTCCACCAAATATAGTCCTCAGCACCGAGGGTCTGCTCACACTTAAAACTAACCCTCTTCTAGTATGGCAAAATAGCTACAGAAATCGCTAAGAGCAATCCCATACGCTTCTAATAGAAAAGCCTCAGAGAAAGCCACGAGCTTTGCATGAGAGATACCTCATCTACTGCCACATCTATAATAGTAAAAAGTTAAAAAAACAGAATGCATTTCCATGCTGAAATTTTTCCAAGACACTTTGAGCAACCTTATGGTATCTCTGAAGGGAAAATTGCACATGACTATTAAGATAGTCAGAATTTTAATTTTCTACTATGTGTAAAACACAGAGGAAATGGAGTTGTGATTATGGCAGCAAACCTAGAACAAAACCATGGCCCACACAAGCAGACCATAACGGTATTTCAGTCTCACTCTCTGCACTCTGGGTGGTAACAAATGAAAGGGTCAAGGAAAATATAGGAGTTTGGTGGAAGCCACTGTTCTTTTAATCTTCTGGTAGGTTTAGTCTGAAATTTTTCTTCAAAAGATATCATAAAAGTGAGATGCTGTTCTTCAGAGAAGCAAATGGAAGAAAGCAGAAAGCTGAGATACAGAAGGGACTGTAAGAAAGCAGCTCAGTACGACAAAAGCCTCGAGGCAGACAACTATACCACGATTATTGGGAATAGCACCTGTGACTCAGTGGGTACTGCTTTTTGACTCTGAGCAGAGTGAACCAATAAAAGTACCACGGCTCCAGGCTCTCCTAAACTAGTCTTACATGTAAGCCAAAATTCAGGCCCTTATCACACCAAAGTCCTCCTCAGTAAACGGTACTGGACTTTTCTGCCAGCTTTGCATGCTCACTTTTCCAGGAAATGATGACCCAAATCAGGCAGCCTGGCAGCCAAAGGAGAAAGAGCACGTCCGCATCCCCCTAGCCACTGCCAGCTCCTTCAGGGCAAGGTCCCAAGCACTCCACAGAAGTCAACATTATATTCCCCAGTTGATATATGCATACATACACATAAACTGTATGCAGTTCAGTTTTCGAGTGTTTGATGATTAGGCAGGACCAAGCTCCCTGAACAGGCAGGGAAAGTGACCGTTTTGATAAAGCAAATAATGAAACGCTGCAGGACCAGTATATGCTGTGTGCTCCCTAGGGGGAATCCACCAGCGAGAGACATAATGAAATAAAGTCAAGGAAAATAAGGGCTTTGCTGTGGACATGACCCTTACGTGCTCATTATGCACTCAGTGACTTCTATCACTTTATGACTTTTACTCATCTTGCTGAAATGTTGTATTATGTACAGATAGATATGAATGTGTAAAAATACACACACATACCCTTGCACATACATATATCCTAAATGAAAGAAGATGAAAGGAAGAGTGACTTATTTTCATCTCAGTAAACGGCTAGACCATAAACATGTACTGTGTGTTCTCTATATGGGCTGCCTTACAAATCCATCATCTTAGGTATGTAGTTTAAAGCTTTCATAAGCACTTAGCAATTGAATTTGCATTTGAGAATTTTTTAGCTTTTAAAAATGTCCTTGTATTTTATGCTTTAAGTTCTTAAACATTCAGTAATACAAGTGTGTGGTCTGCCCAAGGCTAATCTAAAAACTGCACTTAAGACAGCAAAAGTCTACTTGGCTATTTATACAGTATTTTGAACGGAAGTTGGATTTTTCCTGTATGAAATGCATCAGTATCAGTAAATCCCAAATGCAATTTAATTTTTTATTTATAATGCATCTTTGCCAACTCTGAAAGCAATAACACCGAACAAAAAAACACAGGAAATTATCCCAGATCCAAGTTGCAGTAGAAAGCATGGCTCCCTCTAATTGAGTTTCCTTCACTCTTATCTTCTATAGATCCTTTAGATTGTTTTCCAATTTTCATTTCCATTTCTTCCATTAAATGACGCTAACCTATAACCTCCATTTACTGCCACCCATTCATCTTCCATCCTTAATTGAGATGTAATGTGTCCACTTGTCCAGTGCTGAGCACTGAAGCCCTGACAGCATGCTTGATAAGCACTAACTCCGTTAGGAAACCTTCCTCGAGAAAGTACAGTTCAAAACCATATTCGTCAATAGGTAACTCTATTCTATTAAAACGGAGTTTACCTTATAAACACACTGCGCAGAAGACCAAAACCCCAGGAACAAATAATTACTTTTGTTTCTTATTTGCTTTCTCTGATACCAGACAGAAGTAGATTTGTTTCGATCCTGGGAGGCTAAGGTGAGGTGACAGGGCCAGAGGGAAGAAAACAGATGAGGCAAGCTTTCAACAGTTCATTATTTTTTTATTTCCAAAAAGAATAATTTTCCATGGGAGGGTTTGCAGTCAAACTCCCCTCCTCGCCGATTCAGCGTACAGGAATTTCTGTGGGACGGCACCGTTTAGAAAATGGTTAGACTCTCTACAGTGCCTTCATTTCAGGAACTTTTGACAACTATTAACAAAAAATCCTGCAGCTGTGTCGCTGGACAGAGGGGTGAGCTTAGAGTCTGGGAGAATCAGAAATATAGCAGAAGATAAATGGTAATGCTCCCTCTATGCTCCCTCCTCCCTCTCAACCTCTCAAAATAACTAAATRAAACACCCCACACTTATTCTAAGAAGCTTTCTGTTTGTACCAGTGGTACTAAGTAAAACGAAAATTCACTGGGATCTGGAGAGCAAACATCCGAGAGGAAAATTCTTCATTCAGAAACATAACAGGATGGACTAGCCTGAAAAGCTCCATGGTTAAAACGTCTGAACTGAGGGCATTCCTATTTCACGATCCAGAGGTGCGACTGCACATTGTGGTGACATTTTCAATTAAGGTTAAGGCTTGGCACTGATGGACTCGTAGCTGCAGTGGTGAGGCCAGGGGAAGGCGGTGCAAGCCTCGTCGGGACACAGCGCCCCAGGACTGGTGGGCAGCTCCAGCAACGCCGCTGCACGAGCTAGCGGCACACATCTGCTCGAACGGCCCGCGGCATTCACACAGCTGAGGGACAGTTCAAAGAGCAAAAAGATACTGCAAGAGGTTGGGGCATCTCGAGTAACATCTAGAGGCAGCCAGGAGCAAGAAATATTGGGAAATGGGCTGCAGTCTATAACTTTCTGAAAGGAGGAGACAAGCAAACCAGCTCTTCTCCCTGTTGTGCAGTGGAGTCTCTAAACACTGAACCAGGGAATATTTTGGTACATATGGGTGCCGACACAGATAATCGTGTGTCTGTGTGGCTCCCTGYGGAGCAGAATATTAAGCTTTATTTTACAAGCATTCATAAGCTGAATGCTCTGCTGGAATTACCTACTGCTTCTTCTCCTGTTCACATGTCTGGCTGCTATAGCCTGTCTCACATCACGGCAATGTTGCTCAGCACCTGCATGCCCAAACTGATTTTCAAAGGCTCAAGTCTGGGCAGCTGTTGGTACTGGAATAGGTTAGTTTAAACCACCTATGTTAACTGACACTATGCCCATACCATTGAATCACAGCACAAATTTTGCTGTAACCACAGCTTGCAATCCCAAGAGGAACTGGTCYACTGTGAGAAAATTACTGCTCCTGTCGCCTTGGGCAAGAAAAGGAAGGAGAGGACCCTGGGTGGGGACTAATGCCGAACCCAAAATGAGATTTGTCACTGATTCTCCATGGACATAGTCATGTCACCAGCACTGATGTAAGGTTGCCAGTCCTGGACTGCCAGAAAAGAACCTGAAAAGACACTACCTCATTGCTTTGTCTAGTCAGTAATTATTCTGTAATGCACATGTAAACCAAGGTCAAGATGACGGAACAGTCTGTGTACGAGACTTAAACATAATGTAGAAGCTGAGAACGAGAACGGACCATGGACATTCACTCCGGAAAGCATTGCTTGGAGAACAGAGCGGCATGGGAAGTGGCAACGGCATTGCAGAGGCCATTGGCATTCATGGCATGAGAGCTCTTCAACACACTTGCTACCAAACAAGAATCTGGTGCCACCTAATTAAAACACCAGTGCCATGAAGTGACATCCAGCGTCATGAATCAAGTGAAACATCTGCTAATTTTTCCAACAGCTAGACACAACAAGCCAAAAAAAAAAAAAAAAAGACAAAACAAACATACGCACAGGGATTACTAACTTTGGCACTGACAGCCCAACTGAACACAAGAACTGCGTAAAATTCCCACATTATTAACCAATGCATCTTAAGTCGAACCGATCAACCGTGTAAATATGCTACAACACATGTTCAGGCGTCCATCAGGCAAAAACGAACAAGTTTTATAAAAGTGAGTAAACACGCCTCACTGCACAACCTTGTGCTGCAGTGGGGAAGCCTCCTTCTAGCTCGTGCAGTCTAATGGCACAGGCTATTAACTCAAATGATTAAAGGACTGGAGAATGCAGAAATCTCAGAGTATGCATGGCCTATAATGGAAAAATTCAGGGTGTGTTTTCCTCAGTGACAAACAGATGCTTTATTTTTACTTCCACTATAAATAATTGTGGTTTTTTTAATAGGTATAGATAATCAGGCATTTACATGGTTTCCAGCAGAGCAGCAATATTAAAACACTACATTACAGCCATTCATAAACTGGATACRTTGCTGGAATTACTTTTTACTGTCATTATTATCCCACAATCTCTACCATATGCATTGTTACCACAGCAGTARAATGATTAGATTCTAAACTTTGCTGGAGAACTGTAAGTAACACCATGGTGGTGAACTCTTAATAAAACCAAATATTTAAAAACTATGGGCAGTCTCTTACTCTAAACCCTGTGGGGTCCTGAGAATGGAGTAAGGTTACAGTTCATGGAGTAGGTTCTGATATCATTTGTATTGATTTTACAGCAGCTGAATTTCACTTATTTCATTCAATATATTATTTATGATTTGCATGTAGCATACAATATAGGGATGGTAGATCAAGGTGTAAGAGCAGACAAGAAGTAAATACATGTAGATCCAGAGTACACTGTTTGTAAGACACTTCATGACAAGACTTACTCTCTTTCTGTGGTTTTATTTTGATCTAGTTGTAAAATCACAGTTCCTCATAGCCACTGCTTGAATTTTTGTGTTCTCATTTAACCTGACGGGGTGTCCCGTCCCTCTCTGGAGTGGGTCCCAGGAGACTCTGCCCAAAGCTCCCCTCTCACTCCCAGCCACTGCTGGCGACAGCACTCCTAGGATTTCAGTAATTTCCTCACCTGCTTTCCTACTTACTTCAGAAACAATTCTGCATTTTTCCATCCTACAGTGGGATTACAATGAAAAAATAAATATATATAAGCTAGGTTATAAATATATTTAGCAACTGGTGAGCAGCAAAAATCAAGCCATCGCTTGCCTCCAGAGAGTTTAGATTGGCTTATCCCTACAAATAAGCTCACAGTACTGTGTGATGGCACTTTTTAAAGAACCTTATTTCAGTACATAACCTTATTAACACTTTGTTTATTCTTACCTTACATCCTCTAATTACTCTTATGTAAATTTGTTGCCTATCATATTTTGAAGTTGTCTCTTTTTTTGTTCTACTATAACTCCTTGCAAGCAGAGGCTTTGCTTAACCACAATCCCGAATGAACCTTCTGGAGTACAACTTCGCTTCCTTGCTATATTACTGGTTTTGAAGCAGCACTTTGGCAGCAGGAGGTAAGTAGAGATCAAGCAAACGGACAAAAGATATCCTGCATCTTCTCCAGAGATGATTAGGTGAATCTAGCACTAAGGGTGGAGATGCAGGCATGGATTTTGGAATTGCTGTAGAAGGAAAATCATACAGTAACCTACATTGACCTATGTATGATAGGGCAAGGGAAAAGAGCTTAGTTGTTTCATATAATGGTGAAGAGCATATSACTTTTGTGAAGGGGTATTGTACAGAATGATTGCAGCGATTCGCAAGTGAACTACTGGGGGTGTCTGGGAACAGATAGTAATTTCTATTCCAATAGAATCAGAAATTTTTATATTAAAGAGTATTAATTCTGAATAAAAGAAGATGCTGATGCAATGAAACACATGAAATTTCTAAGTGATCAGGAACATAAAGAGAGAAGGAAAGTAACGGAGGATGGAGTCTTACTAAATGCTAGGATGGAGGGAAATATGGAGAAGCTAYAGCTGCCAAAGCAATCACTGAACAACACACTTCAGAGATAAGAGGCACCAGCCATTCTTCGAAGGAACTGTAGCTGCCAAGAGCTACAGAGAAAAGAGTGAATTGAAGGGGATAGAGGGGTCAACTGCACTGAATAAAAAAACAAGTCAAGGCCAAGGGCAGAAATGACGCTTTGGGATTTGGCCAGGAAGTGATAATTTGTGGGTTTAGCTAACTGCAATCTCAGTGGAGTAGAGAGGGCAGAAACCAGATGAGAAAAGAGAAACTTGGCAGTGAGAAAATGCAGGCAGCCAGAATACAGAGCAGCTTGGGTAGGAGAGAAAAGGAGAAGGGGCACCTGGCAGTGGCAGATAGGCTTGGAAAATCATGGGGTTTTCCCAGTCTGGAGACACAAAGGCGTATCTGAAAGTTGAGATGATGCCAAGGAAGAAAACAKAGTTAAGCAAGACGGCAAGAATAGCAATGAATGAATAAGATCACAAGGGATGAAAGAAGGAGCTCAAAAGGTCTAGCCAAGAGTGGAAAGACTAAGGTTTATCCATCACTAAGACTAAGGAGCAAAGGAAGACAATTTCCATCCCAAATCATCATCAACGTCTAGTCTTCAACCCAGAGAAAGACCTCTGTCTCTCCAATTTAGGAAATCACTTCTCAAAATTTTCAAAGAGTAACATTACCTTTTCACATGTTCCACTTTGAAAATCTGAACTAGACTTATATAGCACCTAGGTGGAAACAAGTTACAGTATATTCCTCTTTTATCATTGTATCCCTTCTGGTTTAAGCTCTGTGTGGCTATAAGAAACAAGGAATTTGGCTTCCTGTAAGCTACACTCATTCCACAAGCAAAGGAAGACCATAGGAAATCCCAGGAAGTTTTCTTGCCTGAATTTTCACTAAGACGATGACAATAACATCTATGCAAATACTGCATGAAAACAGAATTGCATTCACATCAGGACTACATTTCTCACGCTCTCTAAAGGAATCAAGATCTCATCCTCCAGTTTTCAAAGTCTGCTATAGGGACAGCTATAAACAACAAAAATTCTCAATAACATACATTGGACGAATCACTCATATGATAACACGTGTCAACCAGTTCTCTGTCCTCACTTTATCAACCTTAGGATACAACTTCTATAGCATTTACAGAATGCAAAAACTATGTCCTAATAGTTCATTGATGTTAATAATGAAAAAAGTGTGCTGTGAATGGACATGACAACAGCATTTTAGCAACAATCAAAACAAAACTGCACTTACTCAACCCAGGAACAAAGGGAGAGTTGGAGGAAAATTCTGTATAATATTTTATATCCTGAACTAATTAAAGATCCCATTCCCCAAACAGMCAGACTGCAAACACAAGCAGTGCCTCCAGATGAAGAATTCCTATTTTGATGGCTACTGTAATGAGCACATTCCCAAAGGAAATAGCCAATAAAAAGCATCTCCTATCTGGAGGATAGTGAATGAAACCTGGACTTTTCTTAATTTTACAGCAATTCCTTATTGCATCATATCAGCTTTCACCAAAGGTCTCAGTTCAATTTTTCTGTAATGAATTTGGAGACTCAAAAATAAAAAAATTCCATTTCATCTTAACTAGCTAAATTTCTCTCCTTGACTTAGAGCTGACAATGATTACAAATAAAATGCCTTTTTTACATCACTGTATGCATTTTTAATTAAAATTTATTAACTTGAGAGAAACTATCTCCTTATCACCAAGAGACACTAGAACAAAAAYGCCTTTTATTGTGTTATTAAACCGATGCTTCAGACGGACCCATCACCACAGCACATTGCAGCTCAATTGCCTAGTGGAAATTAGACTGAACGTTTCCCTCCCCCCTCTCTCAGTCTCTTCATGTTCATCTTGCCTCTGGCAAGAAAAGATCACACTAGTGCCTTCCGCAAAATTTTACACATATAGCCGTATAGGTCTGCTGAATCCCATACAGCTGTCCCTACTAAATCACAAAAGGAACAGGCCCACGTAGGAAAACTATATGCTTTGCCCACCTCTTATAATAAAAGAGTAAAAAAAAAACCACCAGAGCCACGCTGTGATGTACTAAGCTTTGGACCACGTGCATAGAAGGACCGTTGGAGTTGCTATTTTAGAAGTAAAAGCTGAGATTAAGAAAGACAGAGGGATAGCGTATGTAAGTGTTTAAAAAGACTTTTAAAAAAGGAGAAACTTTAAAACGCCAGTGAACATCAGGAAAATGGACTAGGAGATAGGGAATGATTAAGGGARCTGGAAAAAGAAGCAGTAAAGCAGGAAAACACAATCCTCATTGAGTCCAAAAGGGAGGAGAGTTGAACACATGAGACAGATTGGGTAGATATAATTAGAGAAGCTGTGACCAAGAGGAGAGCTACTAGTGTCCTTGCCAAGAGTACCTTTAGCAACAAGGAGGAGACAAGAAATAAAGGAAATCATTCAGGGAACATACTCAAGGGACTTGCTGGAGATGTGTTTAAAAAGGAATCATCTTAATCTGGGAAAACAGTGATGGAGGAGGAGATGTCACCAGAGCAAGAATGGAATATAGCTCTGAWTGATGTGTGTCCACTTTGTTTAAAAAGGGACATTTTGGGGATCAGAAGGTGAAAAAAAACACAGATTACCCAGATTAGATCACAGAGGAGAACAGCAGAACCAAGTGCTGGTCAGCCAGGCGAGACAGCATGGGACACGGCTAAAAATGAGAATAGAATGGAACAAGCAGCTTACAGCAGAGCAACTTGCAAAATACAGTTTACTGTGGGTGTTAACTCATGATGTCCCTCTCGCATGGAGAGGAAAGGAACGGGCATCACAGACAGAGATAAATACAACTGTCATGAGAACATAAATCTCTTTTCCTTAAGGAAAAAAATCTTTTTAAAAAAGGAAAAAAAAAAGAAAAGGCAGATAGGATGAGGGTGAGAAAAAGGTTTGTAGAGAGGAGACAGGGACTTATACTGATACCGGAAAAAAAAATGACGAGCCCCAAAAAGGAAAGGATAATCAGAGAAGGGTGAGGCTCCCTGGGCTGAAGTGGTTAAAGAAGAAATAGAAAGATTAGCAAGAAAAGCAGAGTGAGGAACCAAATTGGTTCAGCGATAAAGGACATTCAAGGTGGCAGACAATAYGCTGGAATAGGTATTTACTGTAGCAGATTGAGTTGAGCAGGATCACTTATGTGGGCTTTGAAAAGAAGGTACAAACACAGCAAGCAATTACAGTGCAATAAATAAGCTAGCAGCACATGTGCAAATGAGGAAGCCTAAAATAACACGCACAGGAGAGAGGGAAACTGCCAAGAGGATTCACCATCACTCCCCGAGGCCTAACCCTGCGGGGTCTCGAGGGTAGATTAGGGATGCGGTCTTCATCACAGGCACAGGGGAGCAAGCATTGCTCCGCACAGCCTCTCCTCTGCTAAACTGTTCAATGCTGAAACAGATCGATAAAAGCTGCTCCCGGAAAAAAATAAAACCCAAAAAACATAGATTTCAGTGATATTCTCAATTCCCTCTCTCATCTTCCTAAAGATAATCTGAAAAGTTATGCAAAATCCAAATTAGCTCAGGTGGCCGATCCTGGGTATCAATCCATTTTGATTTTAATGAGATTTGGCAACTAGCCGTAGCAAGATTCCAGCAATTCTTTAAGGTTTCCTAGTTAATTTTATTTCAATATCATAAAAACACAAATATTCTCCAAATCATAAGCCTTCTTCCTCCAACATGGTACTTGTCCAACAGTTCACACCTAATATAGGTTCAAGGAGATTTCTGCCCATACATGTGGATTGCTCCCTATGTATGCACAATCAGCCACAATGAAATACCAAACTTTGATTCTGGAGAATACAGCTATTCTGATATTATTGATCCATACTAGCTCTTAGYCCACTTTTTTACCCACTTGATAATCTCACTACATGTTTTGGGTGGCAGGCACTCCACAACACACCCGTCCATCCCAGGGGCCTGTCTCCTCCATGGAGAACGCACTTTTTGCCAGCACAGGTTAAAAGATGATAATCTGTCCATTCTATCCAAGTAAAACTTGGGCATAAAACCACAGAAAAATAACCCCCTCCTCTGTACCTACATTACAGGTCCGCTGTGAGTTTGGGAGCTCCCAGGCCAGGGCTAAAGCTGAGGGTGATCCCAGGCACTGGAGAGAGCATGTCCCTGGGAGAAAATGAGGTTTACAGGAACTAGTGCTTCTTTCATTCAGAATCCATGATTTTCACTGCTTTTTGACAGGGACAGTTGTAAAATGCAAATTAAAAGTATCCCTGACTTTATAGTTTCCCTGGCAGTTTATAAACAAGACTCAAAATCCCTTTTATTTCTCTACTTAAGGCATCTGTTTTTTCAGGGGCTTTTCTGTTGACTGTTTAGTGTCTGTGAAATAAATGGGGTAATTTTGGGCAGAGCTGGTCACTTTGGACCCAAAAGATGGACTCACAAGCAATAACTCCTCAACCTTTGTTTACTGTCCTTCTCTAAATGTTGGCTGAATTGTAGCCGTACTTCCACACCGGACTGTCTTGCAAATGATTCATTGGCAGAATAACTGTGGAGATCTGCAACAATTCTATCTTTCATTACCTGCCTCCCAATAGCATCTCTTCTTAGTAACTTGAAATCTATACTTTCATAAAGCGCGTACTTATTCAGCATTTCTGGGACTCCCACAATTTATGTTACACTGCAAAGTGTTTCTAAAAATCCCATACCCTGAATTAATAGCACAAATGAGAATTTAATATTAAGAGGATGCCCTTTACTTACTTTTTGCACATCTGTTATGAGGCTGAGGGTGTTCTACCATCTCCAAGGTACAGCCTATGTGCAGCTCCCCTCACTGAGCTAAGGAAAAGTTTTCCTCCTTTCTGCTTACAAGCACCGTGATTTTGTCAGGCTGACTGTCTCCACTGAAAATAATCCAAAGCATTGATTGACATGGGGACTGTTTTTAAAGCTGGCAGGGGGAACAGTACTTTCCCACTTGTAAGCTCAGTAAATTTGACAAAGAAGTGTGCTTGGACAGCTACAAGTCTCTTCTTACAAAGTCAGGTTTCAGAATAAAATCACCCAGTAAAGGCTTTTTTTCTGACAGTCACAAATAATTCCAGTAGCAAAGTTATGCACTGTCTAAAAGTGTCATTTAACCTGTCTTAAAGAAACTGTATGACATCTTTGGCAGTCATGTAAAGATAAGGATTAAGAACACGATTACCAGGACTAGGAGTTACTCTTGGAAACTGGAGTAACAGGCACACCAAAAAATATACAGAAAATAAGCAGATAAAACAAAAAAAGTCAGAACTCCAGAGGCCTCTAATGACGGTTCTCCAAACCAGATGTGACAGCCTCTCTTTATGATCCTGGGTGCCACCCCAAGAACTGAATGTTACAAACCGACACTAGGATGGAGAAATCTCAGCAGCTACAACCCTTCCCAGCCCTGCCAGCCACAGACAGTTGCAGAGAAACAAGTGACATTTCATGGGGAAAAAAAAAAAAAAAAAGAAGAAGAAGAAGGTGCCACCGAAATGCAGCTCCTCTAATCTGAATACAGATAGGAAAAGCCATGCTATAGGATGAACTGAAGGACTGTTCAAGAAGTCAAAAAATGGTAGATGCAACTTTCTATTGTACTAGGAGCCTCTCAGCAATGGTGCTCTGAAAGTCTGTCCACTTATCCCCTTGTCCTCTCCTCCTTCTAGAGCACTCAACTTTGTGTTGGTCACTAACATCTGATAGCCATCTAACTGCACAAAGGCTGAAATCTGAAACACAAACATAGAAACCTGACTATAAAAAGCCTGAATTGAAGCTTATTAACATCATTACTTAATCACGTGTTCAACGAGCTAAGCATTAACGGTTAACACATGAAAAAAGTTGGCTTTTCATCAAAAGCAATTATAATTAATTCCTAAGAAATGCATTTCTGGATGCCAAATCAGATGGAGAAATCAACTGGGGGATAGCTACACTCCTTCCATAGCTCCACTCAAATTCTAATTAAGATCAAAAATACAAGTGGTTATGGTGGAAAGGTTAATAGAAGAGGAGGAAATCTCAAGAGAAACCGTGCCAGATATTTAGTTTCTCTTTTTGGCTCTTCCTCACTTTTTTCTTAATAGAAAGTCCCTAGACATACACATGCACACACATACACATACACATTCAATCATATGGATGTTTTAGCAAAAAATAAGATAATCAAAAAAAATTGCACACTGCCATCCTAGAGGTCTCAGCGAGCAAGTAGCTTTTTAATCTACTGCAGTCAAAAATCAGCTGTGTCAGAAAAATTGCTATCCTTGAGCAACAGGGGAAAGGAGAGGAAGAACCTGTAATTCTGATGGTATCAAGAGTATGATCTTCCCTCTAGGCAACAGCAAGGTTGAACGATTAAAACTAAGACAATAGGATGATAGTTCACAGTCATCTTGTGGAAGACTGGAAAAACAAGGAAGGAATTTCAGCAGAAACCCCCTTTCTTTTGCCCACATTCTCCAAAACATTCATAGGGTAATGAGAACCTGGGCAAAAGAAAGGAGCTTTTTAGATGAAACCATCTACAGGTATACTTAAAAAGAGGATGCTTACAGCAACCTTTCTCAAAACATAGGCTGCCTTCTCCCAAGACAGGTACAAAAAGGAAGCTGCAGTTACAGAGAGATGGGAACAGACTTCCCAGGCCTCTTTGGGCTAGGTTAGCCTTAAGAAAATCTTAAAAGGTTGTAATAAATTTGCAGTTTCTAGGTTTGTAAAAGACCAATATCCAATACCTTGGAGACAGGAACCACCCACTTCATTTCAGCTGCAGAAATTGCAAACACCAAGAAAGACACTTTCAGTATGACCACTGTGAAAACCTGGGACTGCTCGTCAGTAGTAAAAATAGAATCATAGAATCAGTAAGGTTGGAAGGGACCTCTAGAGATCATCTAGTTCAACCTCCCTGCTCAGCAGGGGCACCTAGAGCATGGTAGACAGGGTTGCATCCAGGCAGTCCTTGAAGATCTCCGTACAAGGAGACTCCATAACATCTCTGGGCAACCTGTTCCAGTGCTCCGTCACTCTCACAGGGAAGAAATTCCCCCTCACGCTCAGGCGGAACTTCCTGTGCTTCAATTTCTGCCCATTGCCTCTTGTCCTGTCACACGGGACAACTGTAAAGAGTAAAGTGTAAAGGACACCCTCCCTTCAGGTACTTGTACACATTGATAAGATCCCCCCTCAGGCTTCTCTTCCCCAGGCTGAACAGGCCCAGCTCTCGCAGCTGTTCCTCATAGGGCAGATGCTCCAGCCCTCTGAGCATCCTCGTAGCCCYAYGCTGGACTCTCTCCAGTAGCTCCATGTCTCTCTTGGACTGGGGAGCCCAGAACTGGACACAGTACTCWRGATGAGGCCTCCCCAGGGCTGAGGAGAGGGGCAGGATCACCTCCCTCCACCTGCTGGCAACACTCTTCCCAATGCACCCYRGGAGACCATTGGCCCTCTTGGCCACAAGGACACATTGCTGGCTCATGGTCAATTTGTCATCCACCAGCACTCCCAGGTCTTTCTCTGCACAGCTGCTCTCCAGAAGGCCAGACCGCAGCTTGTCCTTATGCCTAGGGTTATTCCTCCCTAGGTGCAGGACTCTGCAGTTGCCCTTGTTGAACCTCATGAGGTTCCTCTTTGCCCAGCTCTCCAGCCTGCCCAGGTCTCTCTGAATGGCAGCACACCCCTCTGGTGTGTCAGCCACTCCTCCCAGCTTGGGATCATCAGCAAACTTGCTGAGGAGGCACTCTGTCCCCTTGTCCTGGTCATTGATGAAAATGTTGAACAGGATGGGACCCAGGACTGAGACCTGCGGGAATGCCACTAGCCACAGGCCTCCAACCAGACTCCACGCCACTGATGACAACCCTCTGAGCTCTGCCYTTCAGCCAGTTCTCAATCCACCTCACTGTCCACTCATCTATCCCACACTTCCTGAGCTTATCTAGGAGGATGTGATGGGAGACAGTGTCAAAAGCCTTGCTGAAGTCAAGGTAGACAACATCCACTGCCCTTCCCTCATCTACCCGGCCAGTCATGCCATCAGAGAAGGCTACCAGATTGGTTAAGCAGGATTTCCCCTTGGTAAATCCATGCTGACTACTCCTGATCACCTTCTTTCCCTCCCTATGTCTGGAGATGACATCCAGAATGAGCTGTTCCATCACCTTTCCAGGGATGGAGGTAAGGCTAACTGGCCTAGAGTTGCCCGAGTCCTCCTTCTTGCCCTTTTTGAAGACTGGAGTGACATTGGCTTTCTTCCTGTCCTCAGGCACCTCTCCAGTTCTCCAGGACCTTTCCAAGATGATGGAGAGCGGCTTGGCAACAACATCCGCCAGCTCCCTCAGTACCCGTGGGTGCATCCACCGGGCCCATGGATCTGTGGATGCCTAGCCTGCCCAGAAGGTCTCTAATCCTATCCTCCTCAACCAAAGGAAACTCTTCCCTTCTCCAGACTTTCTCCCTCACGTCCAGGCTCTGGGATTCCTGGAGGCTGCCCTTAGCAGTGAAGACTKAAGCAAAGAAGGCATTCAGTAATTCTGCCTTCTCTGCATCCCTTGTCACCAGGGCCCCCGCCCCATTCGGTAGCGGGCCCACATTTTCCCTAGTCCTCCTCTTGCTGCTGATGTATCTGAAGAAGCCCTTCCTGCTTTCCTTGACATCCCTTGCCAGACTCAATTCCAACCAGGCCTTAGCCTTCCTCGCAGCATCTCTACCTACTCTGACTGCATTCCTATAATTCTCCCAAGTAGCCTGTCCCCTCTAGCACGTTCTGTATACTTTCTTCTTCTTCTGAATTTGGCCAGGAGCTCCTTGCTCACCCGTACAGGTCTCCTGCCCCCTTTGCTGCACTTCTTACTCATAGGCATGCACCGCTCTTGAGCTTGGAGGAAGTGATGTTTGAATACTAGCTAGCTCTCCTGGGCCACCCTTCCTTCTAGGGCCTTAACCCATGAGAGTCCACTAATTAGGTCTCTGAAGAGCCCGAAGTCTGCTCTCCTGAAGTCCAGGGTTGCAAACCTGCTTGTTGCCTTAATTCTTTCATGCAGGATCCTGAACTCCACCATCTAGTGGTCTCTGCAGCCAAGCCTGCCCCCAACCTTCACATCTCTAACCAGTCCCTCTCTGTGGGTAAGGACAAGATCCAGCAGGAAACCCTTCCTTGTAGGCTCCTCCACCATTTGTGACAAGAAGTTATCATCAATGCAATTCATTGCAGAAGCCTCCTGGACTGCTTGTGCCTTGTTGTGTAGTCCCTCCAGCAGACGTCAGGGTGGTTGAAGTCCCCCATGAGAACCAGGGCCTGTGATCGTGAGGCTACCTTCAGCTGCCTACAGAAGGCCTCATCAACTTTCTCTTCCTGGCCTGTAGTAGACACCCACAACAGTATCCCCTGTGCTAGCCTGACCTTTGATCTTTACCCATAAGCTCTCAACTGCCTCCTCCTCCTCCGCCCCTAGGCAGAGCTCGATGCATTCCAGTTGCTCTCTCATATAAAGAGCAACTCCACCATCTCGCCTTCCTAGCTGGTCTCTCCTAAAAAGTACATATTCATCCGTGGCAGCATTCCAGTCATGTGGGCTATCCCACCGTGTCTCTGTGACTGCAATGAGATCATGGCCCTGCGACCGCACACAGATCTCCGGCTCCTCCTGTTTGTTCCCCATGCTGCGTGCATTGGTGTACAGGCATTTCAGAGAGGTGGTCATGGCTGCAGGTTTCCCAGGAAGGGTGTACGGGGGTCTCCCATAGCCATGTCCCAAACACACATCGCCAGCTGCATGCACCCGTTGGAGGCCCCCCAACCCAACTTGTGTTTTGTTGTCTATCATGTCTGTATGACACCCCCTTCCCCCCCACCTAGTTTAAAGCCCTCTTTACTAGGCTGGTTAACCTAGATAGTCTAGGTTAAATAGTCTGGTTAAAAACCTAGATAGTCTAGGCTAAATAGTCTGGTTAAAAACAGATCTTTCTGAAGAAAACAGAATGAGGTAGTAGGAAAGCTATCAACAATATCTAAGAAAAAAAAGCTTTTACTTTTTTGACCACCTTTTCCATTCATCAGTACTTGCAAAGACAGGAAAGAATTGAGACATTCAAAAAATCACTTCTGCTATGTCCACAAATCCATGTGTGTCTGTTACACAGTGGGGAATTTTCCTGAGGGGAAAACACAGCTTTCAAAAGCTTAAGAAACACTGTCCTGTGGGATGTCATTTCACAAAGGATCACAAGAATAGGGTATATTTTTGAATTCCCCCCCCTTTTTTTTTGTTGAAAGGAATCCCGTCTTATTTGACCTGTTTTTTCTTCTCTGACAAATCATCTCCCCAGCAATCATTAAGATGAGGCATATGAATCTCTCCTGCCTTCAAGGAACCAGATCTCCTTTTGCATTTTAAATTAGTTCAACCAGAAACAAGTAACTTTACATTACGGAGGCTTTGTATCAAAATGTTCACCTTCAATCCCTTTCTCCTTGCTATTTCTATTCCAAAATGCTCTGTATGAAGGTATGATCAAAAGAAAATTCCCTAATATTGGGAAAAAATAACCATTATTACTATAATCATTTCCAGTAGCCATATACAGAAAGAAAGAAACTGTACAAAAATGAAGTTGGCTGTACCTCCAAAATCCAATATCTGAAGGCAAAAACTAAGACAAATCAGAGAACACCAAGGAGAATGTCCTAGCTGTGTTTTTTTAGAGCTCACTGAAACACCATGGTTCAGTAGGTGTCATAAGTAGGTGTAATATTCTCAGGCAGTGAATCTTTTCCCCTTCCCTGGCAGACCTGTCTACGCCTTCATTGTCTTCTCTTTTCCCAGTGGCATAAATGAAACCCGAGGTCACTAAACAACTAATTAATTTCCTAAAGATACCCTTCTTTAAGGTGCTTCTTTTGATGATTCAAATGTCACTCATCTGGAAACAAACTACCACTAAAGTCCCACTGTCTGCAATTTCGGTGAGTATCTAGCCTGTTTAGCCAAAGTGCTGTGAATAATACATCTTCAGGATTATTCTGTATTTGCCTTTTTATGGGGCAAACTGCTTCCATTCCTACTACTTATCTCATATAGAGTGAGCCATAGTTTTTTTTTTCTTTTTAACTAATTTATTGGCAATCTTCTCTCTACATTAAGATTAATTTAAGCCCACTAAAACTGATAAATTGTTGTTATTGGCTTCAATCCACATTACCTTTTAAATCTTGGGATTTTCATTCCAAGGCTCTGATGAAAGATTCATTCCAAATACCTAAAGTAATCTCTACCTTCTCCTCTCTTTTACACTATGCTTTCTTCCAGTATAATCCATTTTATGCTTTCAGTTATAAATACATAGCTCTGCCTAGCTGGTATTTTAGATAACAGAGGTACCCATATAGCACAGTCTGCCTGGACCATGTTTAATGCTAGTCACAGAGGCCTTCTCTCATACTTATGCTGGTCACTTCATCTTTCTTACAAGGGCAGAGGCCTGAGATATTTCCATATTCAAGCAGGAAAGACAGAAATCATTGCTCCACAACAAGACTCCATGTTTCAGTAAAATGCCATAAATAAAATATTATGAATCTATCAGGTTTGAGATCACACAGAAGGATATTGGTAAAACCTGACATTCAGGATCCCAGAAGAAGCTGGACAAGCTCTAAGCAGATGGCGGTTATTTCACGCTGCATTTTTACTATTCATTTAACTAACTGAAATGTAAAAGATAAGCCCAGCTGCTAGGCACAGCATTTCCTACCACTGAAAACTGTGAATGGGAGCGTTTGCGTTTGTTTTCTTTACAGGAAAATTTCCCTTTCAACAATATGATTTTCTTTTCTTTTTAAATTAAAAGTGTCAGCACACTGTGGAGGATTTCTGATGCCACAGAAAATAATTATCTGCAAACAAAAAAGTCTGGCCAATTAGCAATACGCACTAGCACACATGCTCCAGTGGAGTGGCACATCGGGACTTTTAACTTCAAGGGACTTAGGCATATAGCTGAAGTTATTTATACACAGGTACATAATTTCACGCTAAACAGACATCAAATCTAAACAAATATTTAGCGCTGTAGTGATGCAGAGCAACAAAAACCAGGCCACAAACACAGAAACTTCACCGTACAACATTCATACAAATCAACTTTAGCTTTTTATGATGCCTGGCAAGGCGTAAAATGTTTTAGAGGGCTAAATAATAAATGACAGCAGAGAAAAGAGAGATCTGAGGATGTAAAGACTAGCCTTTATACCGTCTGATGAAATATAAAAAGACATAGTCACTGAGGGAGGGAGATAACAAAGAAGCTGGCCCAGATAGGGAAACCTGCAGAGGCTCTTTAGYGTTATCGGAGCTGCTTCTCCATTTTTGTCTTGGGTCTCATTCTCATTCTCGGATAATACAGTATTCACAGACCATCGTGAGGCTAAGAGCTTTGTCAGAGGACAACATTTAATAAGTTACTATCAAATATTCTTCTGTTCATGTCCTGCGATGTCTTCAGATCTTGGATCAAATCTTATTTTTTTTCTAAACGAGCTTCACAGCCTCTCGATTGCTTGTTTATTGTTAGCACACATAACAGCTTACAACAATATACGGATACTTCCCCAAAACGCCAAGGCTAGAGGATCTTGGTAATTCAAACACTGCTCACTTATCGTAACTCTCTATCATTGATTCCTACCTCTGCTGACAGTATCACACGCTTCAGCGAACCAAAACGCCATCTCCACAGGCTCCCTTTAMCTGACGGTCATACCTCAAGAAATATTGTTACCAGATCTGGTGAATTAGGTACAATACCAACATTTCCGATCYATGAGAAGACTATATTTCACCCTGAAGTTTAAACAAGTTGGTTATGCTACTCCTGAAATGCTACTGAATGTAATGTTCACAAGATGATAATGTAAATAACAAGTATTTTCTTAAAGGGTTATTTGTATTATTTAGAGATATCCAGCAAATGCACTGCTAACAGCTGCTTTATAACAGACTTTCACAGTATTATACACCTACTGCTAATGCTTCAGCATGTATAAAAGTTTTCTACGGATTTCATAATCAAACTTCATAAGATAAAATCGCTGTAATTTGAGCCCTCATCAAAAAGGAAATTACTGTCACACTTTACAAGCTGTACGCACTACTTCCCAAAGCTGAGCAAAGGTAATGATAAAATAGTCACAGAACTAAAAGGTCTCTCCTAATCCCTACCCAAATTTAGGAATCTTGTTTCTTTTTGTGATCCTCCAACAGGCACGTATGGTCCATAAGATAATATGGAACTTAAAAGGAAATTACAACACACCTATTTAATTTTAAGCAAAGTAAAGATTCTCRTTTAAAATCTAAAGCAGAAGAATATCTCAAATACTGTCTCCCTTTATTTATTTGATGGCCCCCYAGAGTCAAAATTTATTAGCGACCTTGAGTCATGCCTTAAAAATTGATTTCTTCAGCCGTGACGCTATGTTGAATGCCTTTATTTTGATCCCTAACTACTACATAAATAGGTGGATATTTTTTAGGTACAGAATATCAGATTGGTGCCAGATAACTTATAGATTTKCCCAGGTGTTTTCAATAAAACAAGCCAAGCAAAAGTAATGCAATATAAATTTGCTGAATCTGATAATGGCTTTAGGCAATTGGCTATTAAAACAACATACTGGACTCACAAACATATTTCCAGGTTTATAATCTACCTGGGATTCTATAAAAWGGAAGAAATTTTGAACCATGTTACTTTTTGCATGTATTTAAGCAGTGCATAATTATGATGAMTATCATTTGCACAGAAACTGTAGCTATGCAGATGACAGGTGTGCAGGCATCCACACTAGATAATATACTAGGTTTCTTGAAATTAACGGCAACCCTTCCACTAACTCCAACAGATTTTAAATACATAAATTGAATTAGATCACAGAAGATCAAAATTTGCACTAAACGGAATAGAAAGGAGAAGATGGATGAGTGAAGAAGTCAATGTGGGGAGCTCCCGACAACCTCATCTAGGGTGCAACGGGAGAGTCTCCTTTCTCCCCACTGAATCCTGACAAACAAGAACACAATACTGGACAAGAGATGACGTAACCTTCTACCTGCTCCTGAGAGTCACTTCATGGACCCGAAATAGGTCCCATGACCTGAAGCCGCAGCTGTGGTATGGACCAGAGCCTTCTCTCCATTGCAACGCTCAGGTCGCAGTCAGCGTGAATGAACCCAGTGCCCACCTACTTCTCAGAGCAGCTCCATGCTACGGAGCAAGTTAAAAGAAAAGTTATTCTGATTAACCCCCTTTTGTTATCCTCCCCTCAGGGAGTCACACTCCCACTCCAAAAGGCCAGATATAAAATGCTTTTATTAAATCACATTCAATTACAACAGTATTTATTAAAACCAATAACTGCAACTGGTAAGAATCCCCCTGTGCTTGTTTTTAGGTATTTAAATTAAGTTAAATGCACAATAAACTTTGCATTGTTTCAATTTACATGACCCCAGAGTCTTTAGACATCCCGTAGGCAAAATTCACAGACTTATAAACTGCTATTAAACACAAACATATGGTGGACTAGGCGTCCTGTGCTATTGCTGCTCTTACAGGAGAGTTGCTAAGTGCCTTGCTGCCTCTAAATCCACTAAAGCAGCYTTACACCAAGCCCAAATCCCCCTTCATCCCATTGAAAGGTGCTTTATTTCCAGCAACGCCTCAAGTGAAACAGCGAGAGTCCCCCTGGTAGGACATTCGTTTTCCATATGCCCCAGTAGGGGCTGGGCTCTGGCTGTATCACTGGAAGCAGCAYCCTCCTGAGCAGAATCACTGATTTATTTAATGGTCATCAGGGTCATTATGACAATTCATAGACTCCAGGGTCCTTCAGGAACACGGACTTTRAATGAGCTTAGGGACTAAAGGTGAGGACGTTTCCCTTCCACAGCAATGTTCGGTATTGCTTTTTGCAGTACAGTCTCACTAAATCCTTTCAGTGCACTACCTAGGCTTCCTTTTCCACCCCAAAACCAGACTCTTCCCTCCACATGCCATCCCCTGTCTCTCCAGCGTGAGTCACCCTTCTGCAGCTCTTCTTCTTGGTTTCTCATTCTGACTAGAAGGAAATCATTGAGTTTTCCYGGCTGGTTCTTGACCCACTCTTTCTTCTGCCATCTCCCTTCAGAGCTCTGCTGCTGGATTCAACTCACTGTCACATGTGGGCCAACTTCTAGGTCTCTTCCATTCCATTAGCAATTCTGCCCACAACATTTTTGTCAGGGTCAAAGTTTTCTGAGTCACTTTCCACATCAAATTTTATCATTTTACACTGCTTTCACTGTAGACATGCCAGTCTTAGTTCCCCTGATAAGGACTAGTTTGAGTTCTGTACTAAAAGCAAACCTTAAATTACCCACAATGAATGTAACAAATCTTCCCCATACAACAGATAATTAAGTGTGTTTTCTGAGAACTTACAAAAAAAGGACTGTTCATCATTTTATGAGTTAAAATCAATTGAAAATGGGTTGGTAGCAACTTCTTTCAGACCCTACTCTAACCCTTACCTCCATCCCACAGGCACAAATCTAAGAGCAAACTCTGCACAGAAGACCAATTTAATCTGTTTCAAGATTTAAAAAAGAATACAACTCTACTATTCACTCATCATAATTATATAGATGTTACACGACCTCACTACAGAACAGAGTCAAGATTCTTTGAGTGAACTGATTGTGCATTTCCATTCCTTAACATGTTTGATCTCTTTTAAGGTTAACCTCAATTCTACATGCACTGCATTTATTAAGTTTGTTTTGGAATAATTGCAATATCCCTGTAATGAGCCTAACCCTAAACTGCTTTCATATACTTTCTTCCTTAACTCCATTTTAATAAAACTTTTATTTGGGAATATGTTTTAAATTATCCCTTTGCAGAATACAAAGAAAATTCAAGTTTATTCTGACACTATGACTCTTAGGAAATATTTATTCAAAGTTGAATCATCTTTCAATTTGTCTATTCATATCTGTTTTGCTTTGCTTTCTCTAAGTCCACATTTCTCTTCAAAAGGTTGAGATTGTGTTAACTAATTTCTTGCTCCAAAAACCTGGACTGCACTGTTCCCACTTCTGCCATCTGTTTCCTATACTGTTTTCCTCTCCTCCTAATATATCAAAGCTTGCAAGCACTCAATTCACTTCTAGCAACCAAACTCAACACCATGCTATTTGTGTAGTACATTGATACAGAAAGAAAAACACTATTTATTCAGTCAACTACGTGATTACTTATAGGACCTGAGCTTTTCACTAATGATGTCTCCCCAAGTTCTGATTAAGTCACATACTGCTTATCTTATGACAGCAGGTATTATACGGTAAAACTCAAAGAATAAAAATAATAATCCTAGCACATCTCACAAGAATTTTAAAATATCCTTACCATTAATCACTAGGCTCCTTTCAACAAACTTTATCTGGCAGTAAGACAAATCACCAAAGTCAGAGCCTGTACCTATATTAAAAATAGAAGACCACAGGAAAATTCCCCAAAGAAATCTGGTACAGAGCCATAAAACTTAGATTCCAGTTATTAATTTTGACATTTTCCTCCAGCCAGATATTATCAGAACCATGAACTGTGTATTAGAAATGTGAGTTATCTGTATCTGAAATGGATAATGGCACATAATAACAGCTTTTAAGGTCAAAAAAGATCATGAGATCACCTAGTCTGACCTCTGGTATAACACATGCAATATCATTTCACTGATCTGACCCTGGACTGAACTTCATAACCTGTATTACCTTGAAGTTTATTTTACCAGAAATGGCCTGAAGATACAGGGAGATGGTAAACAGTCACTCAGCACCGAAATGCATCCCTTACGTCTATCCTCAAGTTATCTGTCTGCAACCTTCTTTTTTCAGTTCTTCTTTTTCCCCCCTTTCTTTGCCACACTGAGGAACCCAATAGTACCTGACAGTCTCTCCTGGCAAAGACATCACTATGTTCATCCAGTCTATTTTTTTTTTTTTTTTTTTTTAAACTAAGTAGGTAGAGAGACCTTCCTATTTTTT